>NC_028643.1:67655734-67713629 GCF_001406875.1 Solanum pennellii | reverse complement strand
AGCAAACGTGCCATCGTCTTCAACTCAACCGCAACTTTAGCCAGTCTTCATCACGTCAGATCTCAGGGTGAGCTATTGCTTCTAGCTTGGACTGGATCTTCTTCTTCATGTCTTGATGCCTTGAAGTTCCGACATGGACTAGCTGTTTATTTATTTTAGCTTCCTAGATATTCTTAGATTTAGTAATTTGAGGATAGATGTTCTTGTGGTGATGACTTCCAGATTTTGGGGATGATAAGTATTAAATTTTAGAAGTTATTAATTGATTCCGTTAATGAGTTTTAAGTCTTCCGCATTATATTCTGTTTTATTATGGTTGAAATGTTGGGATTTAGATTGGTTGGTTCGCTCACATAGTAGGATAAGTGTGGGTGCTACTCGCGACCCGTTTTGGGTCGTGACAGCAAGTCTATGAACATCATAAACTAATTTTTTTTCTCCTCCTCCATGTGGCGATACTACTCATAGACAACCCGTTGAGAGCATCTGCCAACTTATTAGCCTTGCCCAAATGACATGTGACACTCATCTCATAGTATTTTAATAGCTCAAGTAATCTCCTTTAACAAAGATTTAAGTCCTTTTTATTGAACAATATGGAGACTCTTATGGTCTGTAAACACATCCATATGAACACCATAAAGATAGTATCTCCGAATTGTTAGTAAATATACTACTTTTACTAACTCAAGATCCTAAGTGTGGTGATCCTTCTCATGAATCGATGTATAAGCTAAGACCCTTTCATGTTACATTAACACACAACAAAGGTCCATTCTGAAAGTATCACAATAAAACCTCAAATTCATTTTAACCCATTGGTAGAGTCAACACTTCAACTCCTAAAAACTCTTCTCACAAGATTCGAACCACAAAAAATTGCTTTTTTGAGTCAGACTAGACAAAAGACAAGTTATAGAGAAAAATCATGAAAAAACCATTTAAATAATTAACAAGCTAAACTTAGAAAACTCATGATGTCCGAAGGCGAGAGGTCTAGGTCATTTTTTTTACTATTTTGATCTTTTAAGGATTAACTTGAATGCATTCTCCATAGACTATATGTCTAATCAATGCAACTTCAACCAAAACTCACACTTGTTAAACTTACAAAACAATTGATGGTCATTTAGAGCCCGAAAGACCATCCTCAAATGGTTTTCGTGCTTATTCTCACTATGAGAATAAAATAAAAATGTCATCTATTAAGATAGTGACGAACATGTTCACTGTTTGAACACTGTATTCATTAGGTCCATAAAAGTTAGAGGAGTATTTCTTAGATCAAAAAACATTTTAACAGAGTCGTAATGAGTTTACTGAATTCTGAAAATTGTTTCATAATGTCATATTCTTCTACTCTAATATGATAATAGCTGAACTTAAGGTCTATCTTTGAAAAGACTTTGACACCCTGAAGATCATCGAGTAATTCATCAATCATGGGCATTTGGTATTTATTTTTTATTGAGATTGTAGTCAGTTGACGGTAATCACTACATTATTTGAGTGAACTATCTTTCTTGTTAAACTTTTATTTAAAGGATTCTTTAACTATTTCTTCAATTCCTTAAGCTCAGTGAGATCCATTCGATAAGGATAAATTGAGATCGACTGGGTCTTTAGAAAAAGGTATATTCCAAAATTGATTTCCCATTCGAGAATGATTTTGGAAGATCTTTGAGAAATGTTCTCGAAAATTCATTCACCACTGAAACTGAGTGAAGGTTTGGTATTTTGACCTATCTACCTTAACCAAAATTAGATGATAAATACAATCTTTAGATATCATTTTTCTGACCTTAAAAGTACTACCCTTCCAATTATGTTATTTGTAATAATTGCATTTAAATGCTCATATAAAAATGAACGACTTTTTAATCTTTCAATTAAATGTTTTTCTATGATTTTGTTCAATGAAATAAGTATTAGAACAAATTGAATAAAGAACTACTGAATTTGGTAAAACTTTTATGGGAAAAAAGCATGAAATATATTCGAACTTTAATTGAAATTACTGTAATAATATTGAACTTTGGAAAAGATTTTTTACCCTCTTGTACTATTTGATAGTGTAGTATATTTTAAAGGTATATATGTGTCCACGTGGACATTATAAATATTGCATCATTATAAATAGTAATAGTAATAGTATTTTAAATAGTAATATACATTTAAAATACATTATTAAAAAGTGCAAGGAATAAAAGATTCTCTATAGTTTGATATCGTATCAATAATATCAATCAAAGTTAAAATATTTTTTAGATTTTTTTTCCTAACTTTTAAACACGATCATTTATCAATTTATTATGTATAATTTTCTCTCTAAATTCTTATTGTTATACAAGTATGGATTTTAAATATTATTTATGCTATTTAAAAGCATATATAGATATTTTTATGAACATGAGGGACACGTGGGAGATGAGCACACCAACACAAGAACTTCTTGTCAAGCATTAAAAAGAAAAATTGGTGCGGTGGGAGGTATCTTCAATAAGTTACTTGTCAAATTAAAAAGAACACAATAATATCAGAAATTCAGAATTGCGCACTTGAGAGACATAACCGTATTAAACACAAGTATTTAATTGTCTTTTTATCATCAAGTTTATTCTGAATATGTTATTATATTTGTTCAGAAAAGTATCTTTAATACAATATATGTTTCATACTGAAAATATGAAAAAATTGGGAATAACATACAAGAAAATCAAAACAATATTTAAGAAACGGTGTGAATGACAATCAATTATAGGAAAATAAACTTCATAAAGATCTCTCTAAACAAAACAAAATATAATCATACAAGATAAATTAGTTCTAAGTTAGATGTGGGTATTGAAGTAGTGCCAATATTAAGGGTAAATTTTTTTATTAAACTATATGAACTTCAACATAAATAAATTTTTTACGGCTTAGACATTTTAAGATCAAAATATTAACAACATAAATATTTTTAGACAAAAATTTTGATGTTAGATATATTTTTTAATCAAACTATTAAG
Source organism: Solanum pennellii (assembly GCF_001406875.1). NCBI lineage: Eukaryota > Viridiplantae > Streptophyta > Magnoliopsida > Solanales > Solanaceae > Solanum > Solanum pennellii. The sequence goes on along the minus strand of NC_028643.1, from coordinate 67,710,618 downwards.
GAATGATAATTGTTATTTAGTTTCGCATAATTTAAACGCGTCAATATTATTTCCTCTTGCCAACTGTGAGCTTCACTCTTTTTGTTTCAAAATGAATTTTTGAAGCTTGAAAAATATTTAAAAGAATCATCTAAAAATGTTAAAAGATTAATTTATCAATATTATCTTTTTTACTTCTTCAAAAATGTAAAGCTAGAGATAGTTATTAATTATGGGAAATTTTAGAATAACATAATTTATTTTATTTTTAACTTTGAAAAAATTATTTATTTCGGATTATTAAGAAAAGCTAGAAATTCATTTCTATTAAAATGAAGTGAGTATAATAGTTTGATTATAGTACTCTATTTGTTAATTTTTATTTATTTACTATTTTTTTAAAAATACTATATTTGTTTATTCAATTTTGTATCTATTTTATTTTTATAATTAAATACTATTTATTTTTTAATATTTAAATAACTTATAATAATTACAGGTGATAAAGTAAAATTAAAATCAAATATGCCATTTTATCTAAATTTAGTTATACAAACTAAATTTAGGAGCATTCCTTATTATGCCATCCACAAGCAAACATGATCGAGACAATAGTATTGTTATAGCGCGTGGTTTCAACAAAGTAATATCTTCGAATTATTTTGTGTCTTTAACTTAGGGCCAGTTTTGCGGACGAATATTTACTCTTTAAATTTTTGTTTTATTAGTATGATTAATTTGTGATTTTGACCGCAATGTAAAATTATGATATAAAATTAAAACTTTTATTTGGGATTATAATGTAGATTTTTTCAAATTGCAAATGAATATGAAAATACATAAGTTGAGAAGATCATAAAAAATAATTTACTGTAATTCTTATACTATAAATTTTCTTAGTTCTTATTATGTCTTATTAATGAGTAAAATTATAATTCATAAATAACGTATCCAAATATCTTAAAGGTGGCATTAACAAATTGCATAGTTGTATATTCCTTTTATAATTACACGTAATCATATAAAGATCCATAGATCATTAATAGTAGTACCAATTAATTATTCTTATATTTTTTCTATATTTTTAATTACTTGTCCACTTTTAAATTGACATATTAATTAAAAAAATTAATATTAACATAGTGAATATACTAGTTTACCCCTATTAATTATGAAGTAAATATGTATATGATTTTTAAGAAAATCTATCTTTTTCAAAGTAATTAATTAAGAATATAATAAGTTAAAAATTATTCTTTCTTAATTTATCAAAATAGACAAATAACTAGGGACAAATAAAAAAGATAAACAAATAATTTAAAACAGAAAAAGTAATATAAACTTTTTTACTATATATACAACCTAACTTTTTTTACTATATATACAACCTATTCACATCAAACATTAGATTTAAAATGATACGTCTACACAAATATCTATTAGGAATACTTATTTTGAATAAAAACTTTTAGAACTAATTTTCAATTTTCATATCAAGTTAAACAACAACACTAAATGCAGTATAAACATTCTTTGTTGAAAAATGGACTTTGTAATTTCAAATTAAAAGAGTATATCAAAAGGAAATATTAAAAAAAATACTCTTTGTCCCTAATTACTTGTTCATAATTTAACTAACATACCTATTAAAAGAATAATTATTGATATAGTGAATTTATCATTTTACCCCTTATAATTATGAATGAATGAATTAAACATTTAAGATTTTCAAGAAGTTTTATTATTTTTAAAGTAATTAATCGAGGATAAATAAATAAATAAAAATTGTCATTTCTTAATTTGTTATAATAGACAAGTAATCAGGACCAACTATAAAAAAAAACAAATAATTAGAAAAAGAGAGTGTAATAAAAATGCTAATTGATTAAATATAATATATAATTATTTTTTTATATATACAATCTCTTTACGTGAAACATGAGATTTGAAATGAAACATTTACATAAATATTATTAGAAATACTTATATTCAATTACAAATTTTAATTATTATCAAATTTCATCAAGTTAAATAACAACAATGCAGTATAAACATTCTTTATTGAAAAATGGACTTTGTAATTTCAAATTAAAAGAGTATATCAAAAGGAAATATTAAAAAATAAATACTCTTTGTCCCTAATTATTTATTCATAATTTAATTGACATACCTATTAAAAGAATAATTATTGATATAGTAAATTTATCATTTTACCCTTATAATTATGAATGAATGAATTAAACATTTAAGATTTTCAAGAAGTTTTATTATTTTTAAAGTAATTAATCAAGGATAAATAAATAAAAAAAATTGTCATTTCTTAATTTGTTATAATAGACAAGTAATCAGGACCAACTATAAAAAAAAAAAAAGAACAAATAATTAGAAATAAAGAGTGTAATAAAAATGCTAATTGATTAAATATAATATATAATTATTTTTATATATATACAATCTCTTCACGTGAAACATGAGATTTGAAATAAAACATTTATATAAATATTATTAGAAATACTTATATCAAATTACAAATTTTAATTATTATCAAATTTCATATCAAAGTTAAATAACAACACTAAATGCAGTATAAACATTCTTTATTGAAAAATGGACTTTGTAATTTCAAATTAAAAGAGTATATCAAAAGGAAATATTAAAAAATAAGCACTCTTTGTCCCTAGTTATTTATTCATAATTTAATTGGCATACCTATTAAAAGAATAATTATTGATATAATAAATTTATCACCTTATAATTATGAAGTGAATGAATTAAAAATTTAAGATTTTCAAAAAGTTTTATCATTTTTTAAAGTAATTAATCAAGGATAAATAAGTAAAAGAAATTTATCATTTCTTGATTTGTTAGAATAAACAAGTAATCAGGAATAATTATAAAGAAAAAAGAACAAATAATTAGAAATAAAGAGTATAATAAAAAATGTTAACTAATCAAATATAATATATAATTATTTTTTATATATATACAATCTCTTCACGTCAAACATGAGATTTGAAATCTACATAAATATTATTAAAAATACTTATATTAAATACAAAATTTAAAATCTATCATCAAATTTCGAATTAAACAACTAACACTAAATGCAGTATACACTTTCAAAATGTATTGAAAAATGAACTTTGTAAAATATAGAAGTAAGACACCTAGCTACCAGCATTAACTGCTGATTCTATTGAAAGGAGTTTAATATTTGCAAACGTCCAAACTTACTTCTTGAAAAATCAAAATATGGATCAACTAGCATTAAATCCTGTCAGCCTAGTTTAATTAATCGTAACAAACGTCCAAATTATTTTTGGTACATTCTGTTATGCGGAATTCGAGATAATACGAGAAAATATAAACGCTAAAAACAAGACAACAGATTTACGTGGTTCACCAATAAATTGGCTACGTCCACGGGAAGAGGGAGAGCAGTTTTATTAAGGAGAGGCAAGAACAGAATTACAGAATAGGGTTTGCCATAGCGTCTATATATAGTGCTAAGCTATGCCCTAACAGGCTTGGGCCCAACATACAGAATTGACAGATAATTAAGGGCCCAATACAACAACATTGTATACCGTCCTTTCTGTTTGTAACGGGTCCAATTCAAGGCATTCAACAAATCTCCACCTTGACTTGAATTCTCCAAACAGATTCTTCAGACGCACTATGATAGTGCCAGGCCTCCCCCTCTTCCTCAGAGTTGCCCCGCAGGGCAATTAACAGCTTCTGATGTTGAGCAAGTCCAAACAGTGTTGAAACTTGCTCTGTGGAACCGGCTTTGTGAACATATCAGCAGGATTATCAGCAGTTCCTACTTTCTTCACCTTGATTCTCTTCTCACTTCTCAGAAAATGATACCTTACGTCAATATGCTTGGTTCTCTCATGATGGACTTGATCCTTGGCTAGACAAATTGCGCTCAAACTGTCACAATACACCGTAGCCTGATCATGATGCAGACCAAGATCACTAACCAGCCCTTTCAGCCAAATCCCTTCTTTTGCAGCCTCTGTCAAGGCCATGTACTCCGCTTCCGTAGTAGACAAAGTCACTGTAGGTTGCAAAGTTGCCTTCCAACTGACGACAGATCCTCCAAGGGTAAACACATAGCCAGTCATCGATCTTCTTGTGTCAACATCTCCAGCATAGTCAGAATCAGAATAGCCAGTAACCAAGCACTGAGTATCACCTCCATAAATGAGACCAACGTCAGATGTACCTCTAAGGTACCGGAAAATTCTCTTCACAGCCTGCCAATGTTCTCTCCCTGGTTGTCCCATGAATCTGCTCACTACACTGACTGCATGTGCTAAATCTGGCCTTGTACAGACCATAGCATACATCAAACTTCCTACGGCACTGGCATAAGGGACTCGTGACATATACTCCTTCTCTTCTTCTGACTGTGGAGCGAACATGGCAGTGAGATGGATATTGGCAGCACTGGGGGTATCAATAGGCTTAGATGAAGACATGCCAAACCTCGCCAAGACCTTCTGAATGTAGCTTCTCTGTGACAAGAAAAGTTTCCTTCTCTCTCTGTCTCTAATGATCTCCATCCCTAGAATCTTCCGAGCGGCTCCCAGATCCTTCATCTCAAACTCAGCACTAAGTAAACCCTTCAGCTTCTGAATGTCATACTTCTTCTTTGCAGCTATCAGCATATCATCTACATAAAGCACCAGATAGATGAATGAATCATCCTTGAGCCTATTGTAGTAGACACAACAATCATATGAGCTCCGAGTATAGCCCAACTTCACCATATAGCTGTCAAACCTTTTGTACCACTGCCTTGGAGACTGCTTAAGTCCATATAAGGACTTCTTCAACTTGCAGACGTGATTTTCCTTCCCTGGAACTTGGAAACCATCCGGCTGAGTCATGTATATCTCTTCCTCCAACTCTCCATGTAGAAACGCTGTCTTCACATCAAGTTGTTCAAGCTCCAGATTCTGATGTGTAACTATCGCTAGTAACACTCGGATGGAAGTATGTCTGACCACTGGTGAGAAGATCTCATTGTAGTCCACTCCCTCTCTTTGGTTGAAACCTCTGGCAACAACCCTGGCTTTATACTTGACTCCTTCTGCTGGTGATATCCCTTCCTTCTTCTTGAAAACCCATTTGCAAGTAATAATCTTTCTCCCCGAAGGCTGTATGACCAGATCCCATGTCTGATTCTTGTGTAGGGACTCCATCTCATCTCCCATAGCGGCAAACCATTTTTCAGAATCAGAACTTAAAATGGCTTCTTTGTAAGTAGACGGCTCAGATGTATCTACCTCTTCAGCAACCTGCAGTGCATAACCCACCATGTCCTCAAAACCATACCTCGTAGGTGGCCGAACTCCAACCCTCCTTGGCCGATCTTGAGCTATACTCCGATGGATATCTGATGGCATAGATTCTGGAATATCAGTTTCTGTCTGTGGCTCTTGATCCTCCTCTTCAGGTTCTTTCAAATCGCTCTCGTTCTGAATGACTTGAAACTCCACCTGTTTATCAAGACTCCCAGTTTCTGACGTAGTTGTAGGCTTCACAATGGTTCTAAGCAGAGAACTTTCATCAAAGACAACGTTCCTGCTCATAATAACCCTCTTTTCTGCTGGAGACCAGATTCTGAAACCTTTCACTCCATCTCCGTAGCCCACAAATACTCCCTTTTTAGCTCTTGGTTCTAACTTACCTTCACTGACGTGATAGTAAGCCGTACAACCAAAAGCTTTCAGATTTGAATAATCAGCAACTTTTCCTGACCACATCTCCATAGGTGTTTTGCACTGTATGCCTGTATGTGGTCCGCGGTTAATCAAGTAGCAAGCTGTACTAACCGCTTCTGCCCAGAATCTTCTATCTAGCCCAGCATTAGAGAGCATGCACCTTGCTCTCTCCAGAAGTGTTTGATTCATCCGCTCAGCTACACCGTTCTGCTGTGGTGTATTTCTGACTGTACGATGTCGAGCAATCCCTTCATCCTTACAGAATTGATCAAATTCAGACCAGCAGAATTCCAGCCCATTATCAGTTCGCAACCTCTTGATCTTCTTCCCTGTTTGATTTTCCATCAAAATTTTCCACTCCTTGAACTTCTGGAAAGCTTCACTTTTATGCTTCATCATGTACACCCAAGTCATCCTTGAGTAGTCATCAATCATGGACACAAAAAATCTGCAGCCTCCCAAAGACTCAACACGGCATGGACCCCAGCAATCAGAATGGATATAATCAAGTGTGCCTTTTGTTCTGTGAATGGCCTTTGGAAACTTGTTGCGATGTAGTTTTCCAAAGACACAATGTTCACAAAACTCTAGGCTTTTAACCTTATGACCAGCAAGAAGATCCTCCTTTGACAGAATTTGCATCCCTCTTTCACCCATATGACCAAGTCTCATGTGCCATAACTTAGTCATATCCTCCTGGTGAACTTCTGACGATGCAACATGGGCTGAACCTGTAACCGTGGAACCTTGTAGAAAATACAAAGTACCACGCATGACACCTTTCAGAATCAGATTTGAACCCTTCCAGACCCGCAAGACTCCATCTTTTCCCGACCAGCTGAATCCCTTGCTGTCCAAAGAACTGAGAGATATCAGATTTTTCGTCATCAATGGAACGTGCCTGACCTCGTTCAATGTGCAGAAGCTACCGTCATGTGTCCTTATCTTGATCGAGCCTGTCCCAACCACCTTGCAGACAGAACTGTTGGCCATCGAGATGCTGCCTCCGTCTATCTGCTCATAAGTCGTGAACCACTCTCTCCTAGGACAGATGTGATAGGATGCCCCAGAATCGAGAACCCACACATCTGAATGATGAGTGTGCTCATCCGCAACTAGGGCAATGTCTTCTTCAGAATTGGTGTCTTCTTCAGCAACAGCAGCAGAAACTGATTGTTTTTCCGATTGCTTCTTCTTCTTCGGACAATCAAATTTCCAATGTCCCTTCTCCTTGCAGTAATTACAAACATCATCTGGCTTTGCACCCTTCGACATCGGCTTATTTTTCTTTCCGCCGTTTTTCCTTCCCTTTCCGCTACTGGTGAACAGACCGGAAGGCTGTATGTCCGTACTTGTGCCGTTAGCCTTATGCCGTAATTCCCTGCTATGAAGGGCCGATCTGACTTCTTCCAGCGACACAGTATCTTTCCCAACAATGAACGATTGAACAAAATTCTCAAACGACATTGGGAGAGATACTAACAGAATTAGGGCAGCATCTTCATCCTCGATCTTCACATCGATATTACGCAATTCTAATAACAAAGTATTCAATTGCTCTAAATGTTCCCTGAGTTGTGTACCTTCAGCCATTCGTAAACCGAATAGACGTTGTTTCAGAAGCAGCTTGTTGGTTAGAGATTTTGTCATGTACAAACTCTCCAGCTTCAACCACAGACCAGCAGCAGTCTCTTCATCCGAGACTTCCGTGATGACGTCATCCGCGAGACACAGCATGATCGTCGAATGCGCCTTTTCCTCCAGAATCGCCATCTCAGGAGTAACGACGGCATTCTTGTCTTTCGACAACGGCGCCCAGAAACCTTGCTGTTTCAACAAAGCCCGCATCTTGATCTGCCATAAACTGAAACTGTTCCTCCCTGTGAATTTGTCGATTTTCACGTTCAAAGCAGACATCTCGAATTCTCCAAGAACACCGATTAACCGAGAGGCTCTGATACCAATTTGTTATGCGGAATTCGAGATAATACGAGAAAATATAAACGCTAAAAACAAGACAACAGATTTACGTGGTTCACCAATAAATTGGCTACGTCCACGGGAAGAGGGAGAGCAGTTTTATTAAGGAGAGGCAAGAACAGAATTACAGAATAGGGTTTGCCATAGCGTCTATATATAGTGCTAAGCTATGCCCTAACAGGCTTGGGCCCAACATACAGAATTGACAGATAATTAAGGGCCCAATACAACAACATTGTATACCGTCCTTTCTGTTTGTAACGGGTCCAATTCAAGGCATTCAACACATTCCTCGAAAACTTAAGTATGAGGATCTGTATCTTCTTCGGTTGATTTTGTGCCCTTCTCAAAAGAAATCATAAATAGAATAATAATTATATTATATTGATTATTAAATATAATACGTAAATATAATATTATAAAAATATAATAGAAAAATAATTATAATTAATGATAGAAATAAATTAAACAAATTAAATATAAAATTATCTATTAATTTTATAAAGTGATAAATATTATTTTTCATTTTAAAAAAATACGGTGGACAATTATTATTGAACGAATATTTTTTTTAATTTAATGATATTTCAGCTATTTTTTGTACTGGAATAAGTTTATAAATAATAATAATGAAAAAGGGGTAGATAAATTTTGAAATTAGAGTTTACTAATGTGTGCAATAATTTATAGATATACACGAACCAAAACTCAAAGGGAATCAATATTTTAATATATGATATTCTCCGTTTGCATGCAATTTCTCTATAGCATTCTTTATTTGTTTTTCTTTTTAAGAATCTAATGAGATTTGGATCTTTATTTCAGGAATCTTTTATTACTCATATTTTAATTCACATATTTTTATTGTCAGTTAGTCAGAGTGAATATCATTTATTTATAAGAAAATAAATATAGAGTATTAAATTTTGATTTTGCTTACGAAAAACAATCTCGTTCATATCAATTCAAGAGTTCTTTTAAGGAAATAATTAACTCATTCTTAGTTCATCATTTTTTATTTTATAATATGCTTAAGAAATGATAAATACAAAAATAATTATAAGGATAATATAAGAAAATTTTAATTAATATTTATTTAATTTATTAAAACAAATAACTAATGTAAGACAATTTATTTTCGTAGCAAATTGAAGCAGAAATACTACTGATGTATTTGTATTGATTTGAGATTATCTCTATTATATTATTATTATATAATTCTCCGTCCATTTATTTTTATTTATCTTACTCTGCACTTTGAAAAACGAGGAAATAATATTTTTGTATACTAGCACTAATTTGTTGTTACACTACTTAGTTAAATTTTTCGTAAAAGACATCCAAATTTTATACTACTATTTCTGGTCCACTCCTTGAAAATAGAGCTTAATAATTTGTAGATACAAACGAAGCACAAGTCAAGGGAAATTTTTCAATACTTTAATCTGCACCAGATCTTTCTCCATCTGCATGCAACTTCTTCACCAAACACCTAAATTAATTAAGAAAGAAAAACTTGAATTAAAATTTATTTTATAAAGACTCAAATTAAATTAAATTATTACAAATATTGGAAGTATGAAATTCCACAGCATAATGTCGTTCATTTATGAGTTATCCGTTTAAAATAAAAATTCAGGCTCAATAAATTAGTTATCAAACTATTTTTTTAAAAAAAAATTACACTATTTTGTTTCATATTAGTGGATCAATGTATTAAAAATAATTATCCGTCTTTAAAATTAAAAACATTAATTAAATCTTTTGAAAGTCTTTGCATTTATTTGTAAAATACCCAAAAAAAATTTAATAGATGAATTAGTAAAATTATCATTCTTATTTTATAAATTTTAATCACCATATAAAATAAAAAGTGATCAACCAATATAAAACGAAAAAATTATATTATTTTATTTGATTGTTAGGAGTGAATACATATTTCGAATAAAAATATTATCACTTGTCAGTGGACATAAAGTACCTCAGAACATCAAAGTTTAATTAATTACCATGAAGAAAGAAAGAAAAATGTTGAAAGAAAATGATAGTACACATCTACAGCACCTCACAAGTCACAACAATAATTTTAGTTATGTGTCATCAATGATTAATAAAAGACAATTTGGATTAATTGTACACATCTATAGCACCTCACATCAATATTAACCACTGAAATTTTAAACACGTTTTCATTTACGTTGGACTGCTATATATTTTAAAAATAAAGTTCCGTTATTTTAAATTTATTTTTCTTAGCACCCAAAATGATTGGTAGTACATTAGTTAGTTTTAAAGTAGAAATGAAAAGATATCGATTCGAAACGTCCTTTTGGCCAATGGCAACAATGATTTTAGCTATAACTTTTCAAATACCCCTTCATTAAATATGGTATTTCTTAAATTTGTAAGTTAGAGCAAATACATTTTTCATTTTAAAAAATAGTTCACAATTTGGATTTTTTTTTAAAAAAAAATGTTAATTGACATTGTTTATTTCCTAGGTTGAGTAAATAAATAAAAGAACTACTTTAGCAATCAAGAAACATATTTAGAAAAAGAATATTGTGGCCAAGACATAATTTATATCTAACATAGAAGTATGAAGAAAATTGGCATGCTGTACTAAGGGAAGTAATTGACATCTATAAGCCCTCTTTTGAAGAGTAGGCACAAAATGGCCATTTATTACTTTTTAACTAATAAAAGTGCAAATAATTACTCCAAGAATTATTTTGTAAATTCTTTTTCTTTTCTCGAAATTTCATAAATAAACATGTTCTTAACGCAGTCTCTAAATTTTTTATCATTAAAAAAATTACAAAATCTCTCTCAGATACATTCATATCCCCTCCGGATGCATCCCTCCCAGGGGCGGAGCCATCCTTGTCCAAGGGGTGTTGTCAAGCGACGCCCCTTCACAATTGTCGGACGATTAAAGAAGTTGTTCCGACAACTACGACAATTATGAACTAAGTGTAAAAGTTAAAAGTTTGAAACTATTATAAAAATATCTTTTAATCGAATATTTTTTTATCACTTTTACCTAATTTTAAAGCTTGAATCTTTTACCTAATTGATAAACTACTTTGTCCCTTTTACTTCCCTTAATTAACACTAGAAATTTATGTAATTTTTACTTTTTCTCCTCTTAAAATTTCGCTTCTTTCAGGTTTATCTCTGTGTCCTCGTAAAATCTATCCTTTTATAGCCATATATCTCTCTTATTGATTCACTAATTTCTCCAATATATATATTTTGATTTACCATATACTAATATTTTACAAAAAGATAAAGTTATATTCTACAATTTCTCTACAAAATAAAAGATAAACCTTATATATCAACATATGATTTAACTTAACTCCATTTAGTGTTTATGCATCTAATTTTGGACGTATAAAAATAGACACTTTGTATAAAGTTGAACAAGTAGATACATGTATTCTAGTGGCGTCAGGATTGGCGCCACCTTATATTGAGGGGTCATCTGAATCCCCTTCGGCGGAAAATTATATTATTTATACATGATTAAAATAATTTATATATATACATATATATAGTAGATGTCAAACTTCCTTTGACTACTTCGTGTGACTATTTCTACATATTTAAGCCCCTTATTGTAAATCATGTATTTGCCACTGCTTGGCGTCTTACATAATAATTTGCATTCTACGCGTATCTTACGAGGTGTCTTATGCGTATTATATCACGTAAAATTTGCATTTACTTAATTAACTTTATATAAATTTAAATATCTATTTATACATATTCAATATTAGAATATACAGAGCTCAGACCAAATTAGTTGATACATTTATGTAACTACTCAAACTAAGAAGTGAACTTCCAAAATTTAGTTAAACTCTGGTCAATTGTACTTTACGTTCAGAAATTGAGACTTCGGCAATGATTTATGAGCAAAAAGACAAATTTGATCATGAATGGTCATATACCGCATTAAAACTAATTGTCCAAACTTTATCGAGAATACTCAATAATTTATCATACACAAGGATGAATCTGAATGTGTATATATGGTTACAGATAATGAATATGAATGTGTATGTATGGTTACAGATAATAGTGATTGTTTTACTAGTTAATATTGTGTATACTAAGTTATAATTTTATACATACAATACATGATTATTATTTTTGGGAAAATTAAGTAACAAAGCAAATTTATACTATTTAATTACTTATTAATTATTATAGTCATAGTTTACTATAATTACCACCCGCGACTAACATTATACATTAATTACGTGAGCTGACTTTGAATTTATATAATTAGTCATATTTGAATATGTATAATTCGCCAAAATATACAAATACATATGTATAATATACAATAATTTAACCTATATACATATACAATTCATCTCTCTCCCACTCTCTGCGCTCTCTCTCTCACCTCTCTCCTCCCTCTCCGAATCTCGCTTGCCCTATATACAAATGTATATGTATAATATACAATTATATACATATACAATTCACCCTCTCCCACTCTCTTCCCTCTCTCGCTCACCTTTCTCCTCTCTCTCTCGATCTCGCTCGCCTCTCTCCTCCCTCTCCCAGTCTTGCTTGTCTATCTCCTCCCTCTCCCAATCTCTCTTGCCATATATACAAATACATATGTATAATATACAATTATCTAACCAATATACATATACATTCACTTTTATCCCACTCTTTTCCCCCTCACTCTCGTCTCTCTCCTCTCTCCCCCAGTTCGCTCGCCTCTCTCCTCCATATAACATGCTACAAATTGTGATTATCAAACTATAGCTATGGAGAGTAATTAATTATTTTTAAGTGGCTATATGTGAAAGTTTCCCTATTATTTTTCATATATTGAAATACATAAGGTCTCTTAAAAGTTATTATGTGGTTAATGTATATCGAACGCAATTTGAGTTGATACACCTGATATATACATATACTTATTTTTTGAGTCTTACTGCAATCTGAATTTGTATACATATTGTATATACACCTACAAGTTTGTTGCATGCATAAAATTTGCTTTAAGTTTTATCGTTGTTTGATTTGCATACACATGCTGTATAGACCTTTTGGTTTGGATATATATATGAGATAATGTAAACAATTTGATCAATCTGAAAGTAGTAGAACAAGTTGATTTGGTATACATGATATATACATCAGACTCAAATGGCAGAAAAAAGAATTGTATATCAATCTGACATTAATCATGTATATAACCTAAGAATTATCTTGTACTCCAATCCAAAATTAATTATGTATACAGTTTTAAAATTAATCAACATATATACACAAAATATGTATGCAAAATTCAAACAGTTCTATACATTGCAGTAGCTAGACAAACTTTTTGATATATATATATATATATATATATATATATATATATATATATATATATTATAAAACTATATGTCTAAATTCAATTTAATACAGATAGTTTCGTGATATACGTATAGTTTATTTTTTTACCAGTAAATATATATTTCTACTGTCTATTTTTAATTGTTATGTTCTTTTTTTGAGTCAGACTGTAAGATTTTTTACTAACATTTTATGAGGTACTTTCATAATTTTGAGACGTGAAAAATTGCAATTTATAGTACTTTTCATATAGTTCATGAATATATATATTATTTTGTTTAAAATGTCAAACTAATTTATTTTAATTTAACTTTAAAATTAATTAAATTGACTTTCGAAAAATATAAATCGAAGAAGAAAATTGATGAAGGAATATATCATATTGATGCATGCTATAAGTATATGCTTAAGTTCAATTAATGTATGTAATTTTGTGATAAATCTGTTGTTTATGTATGCATAAATATAATGATGTTTGTTAGAGACTGTTTGGCTTAGCTTAAAAGCTGGTCAAACTGACTTAAAAGCTGATTTTTGACTTATTTAATTGTTTGACAATACTCAAAATAACTTATTTTAAGTTTAAAAAAACTTATTTTAAGCCAAAAGTTAAAAGCTGGGGTAGGGTGCTTTTTTTTTTTTTAGCTTATAAGCTGTTTTAAGTTGACCACATTTTTATTTTTTTGCCCTTAATATTTTTGTACAATCTCCAAATTACAACATAACCCTAGCATCTCTTTCTTTCATTTTTCCCTTTTTACGTTTGGCATAGCAACTTCAGCACTTTTATTCAAACACATAACTGCTTATTTTAAAAATAAGTTTCAGCACTTTTAAAAATACTTTTTTAAAGCTGCTTTTATTAAGCCCATCTAAACGGACCCTTAATCTAATACTAAAGAAAATTTGGTGTATTCCATTTCTCGAATTTATGTCTCATTTTTCATTTTAGCTGGTATAAGAAAATGACATATTTTCCAATTCTTCTGAAGTTGCTACCCATTTTCTTTAACTTTTTCTCTCTATATATTGCTTCCTCATTTATTACTTATATGTCATTATTTTAAATTTCATATCTTTTAAGAAATTAGATAAGTTTATTATTTTATCTTTATTTATTATTTTTTTAAAATTTAAATTTTCAATAAATAAACATAAATTAATTTATTTTGATTAATTAAATTAACTGGTGAATTGAATTAATCATTTAATTTTGTTGTGTCTGTCAAAGTCATATTTTCAAACCTAATGAATGTCAATAGGAAAGTACGAAGCGTTTATAGCCATACGTATAGTTTGATTAAGAAAATTTAACTTTCTTGGATTTATATCATAAGAAAATGTCAATGAGAACAAAAACGAAAAAAGTTTAACCATTTAACATAATATTCTTATATTAAATTTCAAACATAACATATATAAATATAATTTTTTTTTAAAGGAAAAAGATAATTGCATAACTTTATTTAGTAATGAATAATACTTTAATTTAAAAATTAAAATACTAACAAAATTATATCAACAAATTACTAAATAATATGAAATAATTACATAAAATCACATGAAATAAGAATATGGAAGAGAAGAAAATGAAATATCAATAATATAAAATATTTTTAGAAATAGTAAAGAACAAAAGTAACAATACATTAAAAATGAAAAAAACAAAATTTGAAATAAAGAAATAATCAATTTCTAATTAGACTATATAATTATCAGTAATTTATAGCTTCTTGGGAAACGAAAAATATACTCTACCAATATGGACTATCTATTTCAATTGTTGTGCTTTATGAAATTACATATTTATATAAGGGTTTAAGTTTCGATCGATATTCGCGAAGTTGATTATTTCTCTAGAAAACAAAGATTTGAAGTGGTCTATAATTTAATGAGTATTCGGTATAACTCACGTATTCGTGTACAAATCACTGCAGACAAAGTAACACGAATATCTCCTGTAGTCAATCTATTTTCATCAGTCGGCCGGTGGGAACTAGAAGTTTGGGACATGTTTGGTGTTTCTTCCATCAATCATCCGAATCTACGCTGTACATCAACATATTATGGTTTCGAGGGTCATCCATTATGAAAAGACCTTCCTCTGAGTGGATATGTGGAAGTACGCGCCTCCGTCCAGAATTGTTTGTCATGTTGCGCTTATGGAAAGTCAATTTGACTAATTTTTAAAATTAAATTAGATCATATTAATTCGATATTTTAAACAAAAAAATTAAATATTCTAAAACTTCATAGAAAGTACTATAAGTTACAACTTTTTACATTTTAATATGATGAAAAAAATACATATTAAAATATTAATTAAAATTTTTTTAATTTAAATTTAAAAATATAAATCATTACAAATAATAGCGAACGAAAAAATAATTATCCTATCAATTATATCTAATCTAATTACATAACCAAGCATAACATACCCGATAAAGTAATTACAATTGTCAGGTTTTCTAAAAAGCCCCTAAATAAAGTCACAAAAATTCAGTGTTGTATCACGTGGTTTGTCAGGCCACAGAAAAAAGAGTTTAATTAGCAAACGTCCAAATTTTATTTTTGTCCACTCTTTGAAATTAGAGTTTTCTTGAATTCTGCATACTGTAAAATTAATTTTGAAAAAACGAATTTAATATAGTCTGCAACAATATTAAGGATGAGTAGTGTCTTTATTTTATTTTACGTCACATAAACTAAAAAGGAAATCGAATTGAAATTATCTATATTGTCTTTGTTCATTTTTATTTGTTATTATTTAATTTGATATTAAAAATTATTAATAATATACATATTTTAGTATTTTATTAAACTATTTCCTGTTAAATGATAGCTTAGAATATGATTTGAAAAATAAATATTTATTATTTAGATTAAAATATGAAAAAAAATATTTTTTTTATATGTCAAACTTACAAGTAAAAAAAAGAGAAAGTAATAGTGGATGAAATCTATATAGTAAAAGGAATTTTAAATAAAACTACTACTATTAAATATTTAAAGAACAAAACTTCATAATAAAATATTGTACACGTCTATATTCTATAGCACCTCACAAAGTCGAAGCTTAATTAATTGCCACATAAAAAGGAAACAAACAAAAAAAAAGGGATTATTGTACACATCTATAGCACCTCACAACAATTTAAATCATTCAAAAAACACGTTTATTTTTGTAGGATCCGAAAAGATTGATACGTATTCCGTGAGGTGTCATAGAATAAAAAAAAAAAATTAAGAAAATTTTATATTTTTGTGGCCCAATTAAACATACCAAAATGACATCTATTTTATAGCCTTAAATATGTTAATGAGAAAAATTAAATTAAAACATAATGAAAAAAGACAAAAATAAATCATTACTATTATTTAAACAAATTAAGTTATTTATTTTTAAACAAATGATATTTTTGAGGACCCACAAAGATATGTGCGGAGAAGAAAAGTTTTGATATTCGTGTATTTTTTTTACTTCTTTCATTTTAATAAATTAAAAAAAAGATAACTTGTTATTAATAATAATTAATTATTTTAAAAAATACTTTAATTCATTCACTTCATAATTAATATGAGTAAAATATTAAAATTCACTATATCAACCATTATTTTTCTTAATAAATATATCAATTTAAAAAGGGACAAATAATTACAAACAACCTAATACATTTATTAATATCATTTTCTGATGACTAAAAAAGATATGGGTGATTTTCTTTAAAAAATATTAATGCATTTTGTTCTTGTTGAATAATTAAAAAGTGTAGAAATTCATTTGGTACGACCTTAAAAATAAATTGTAAGTATTTTTTATCAAAATTAAAATATAAAAAAATAATAATTATTTTATCTTAATATGTCAATAAAAATAAAATCTCTAAATTATAAATTAATAAAAACAAGAATTTAAAATATCTGCCGTTCAAATACTATCAAATATAAAACAATATAGAATCACAATGAATATCTCTAATTTTATTCATATTTTAAGTATAAAATAATTGGGTTGATCAAGAAATAAAGTTGAAAAGTGAGTAATCAAGAAGCATATAGCATATTATGACCAAAACATAATTTAGAAAAAAAAATTAAGAAAATATTTGAATTTGAGGCTCTTTTATTAACTTAAAACTTGGGAAAATTGTATATAATAGCAAACTAATAATCTAAAATAAATGGAGTAGCTAGGGTTTGATTTAATTGTGCTCCATAGCAAACGTTAGCCAAAGTTTGCTCGGCGCCTCTCTCCCAAAAATCACGCTCGCCACTCTCCCGTTCTCGCTCGCCACTCTCCCTCTGCTCGCCTCTCTCGCTTTATACACAGAAGTGTATAAATTCTGTTTCTGTTTTGTATAAAGCGAGAGAAAATTGTATATACACATGCAAAAACATATATCTTCGTGTTATACACTTAATTATACAATTTATAGACATTTTACTTCAATTCAATTGTAGACAAATGCAAATTTTATACAAATATTGCAGAGAAAAAGGCCAACGAATTGTACAATTGCGAATTATATAATTGCAGCGAAATACAATTTTTTCTAGCTTTATACAACAGAAGTGTATGTATTGTGTTTCTGTTTTTGTATAAAGCGAGAGAAAAACATATATCTTCTTGCCATACACTTATAATTACGCAATATACATACATTTTAATTCGATTCAATTGTATGCAAAGCAAATTTTATAAAAGTATTGCAGCGAAATAGACAGCGAATTATACAATTGTGCATTATACAATTGCAGTGAAATAGGTTAGCGAATTATACAATTGCAGCGAAATAGGCCAGCGAATTATACAGTTTAGGCCAGCAAATTATACAATTGTATATGTATAGCAAATTATACAGTTTTATGTTTGCTATGGAGCGCAGTTATGTAAACTTTGCTATAGCATACAAATATGATATATGAAAGTTATCCTTAAAACTTCTGTACAAATTGGCCCAACAAACCCAAAAAAGAAACGAAAAAAAATCTGACCCAGTCTGAAATTGAACTAGCAGCTAGGCTTCCTCTTATTCATGCTATGGATCATCAATATCTTCCTCTTCGTTACACCACCATTAATTTAGAATCTAAGCATAAAAGTATGAAGAAAAATTGACTCTGTGTATTAACTAGTGTATCAAAGGATGGGGCCGTTAGGCGAGACGTTTTATACAGCATAGGGCAAAGCATAAGCCCTGAAACGCGGGGATTACATCTCAATTCTCATGTATATTCAATTTTCTAATTTTATTACTAATAAAATTAGCAAAAGTAACACTTTAAGTGATTTTACAAATAAATTTTAATGAATGACTAATATTATGATTATTATTTGAAAAAGAGTATTAATAATCAATATTATAGATTTAGGACATACGTTTTTATACTCGAAATTTATACTATGAATTTACGCGCTTTATGAATCTATGCCTTCAATTTGATACTTATTAGCCCAATTTCGAAAAGTTGACCCATAATGATCATTTATTACTTTTTCAACCACTAAGAAGTGAGCTTACAAAAATTAGTTAAACTCTAGTGATTTGTACTTATGTTGAACCACTTTCAACATGGATTTTAAGTTCAGGACTCAAGACTTCGTCAATAATTTGAGGAGCAAGCCGACAATTTAATCATGACTCCTGAGTGTCGAGACTTACTTTTGAGGCATTTCAAACTTTACTTGTTGTTGTCGATATGATCTTTTCTCTTATTTCAAAAGTGGAGTTTGCTGCTATCGTAGATAAGAGTGACATAATTAATTGTGACATACCGAACTAAAAGGAATTGTCCAAACTTTATAAGTAATACTCAATAATTTATTATAAACGAGAATAAATTTGAATATCTACACGCTTTCAAATATTAGTGGTTGTTTTACAAGTTAATATTGTGTATGCTGTTACAACTTTATATATACAATATTGAAATGCATAACATCAGTTAAAAATTCTTTATGTACTTATAGTGTATATCAAAACGCAATTTGAATTGATACTCCTAATATATACACATAGTAATTTGTTGAGTTTCACTGCAATCTAAATTTGTATACACCTACAGGTTTGCTGCATGAAAGCAATTTGCTTTAAGTTTTATTGTTGTTCGATTTTTTGCGTACACATATAACATATTGTATAAACCTTTTGATTTTGATATATACATGATGTATACATCAGACTCAAATGATATTTAAAAAAATCTGAAATTAATTATGTATACAGCCTAAAAAATCTTGTATACCAATCTAAAAATAATTTGTGTATACAATTCCAAAATCAATAAGCGTATGTATATAAAAAGTGTATGCAACATTCAAATAGTTGTATACATTATAATAGCTATACATTCAGTTCTATGTATTATGTATAATAACTACACATTCTGAGATATAAATATGGGTAAATCACATAAATATACTATATTATAAAAATATTTACCATTTATGTCAACATAATTTTTCTAATTAAATATAACATTTTTTTGGAATTAAGAAAATTGTACGGTCTTCGCCTCTTTCTCGACCCTTTTTCCATTCTTCTGCTTCTTTGACTCTTTCTTTCTTTCTTTTTACTTTTCTGCTTCTTCGCCTCTTTCTTCTTCTTTTTTTACTCTTTTAATTTTTGTCTCTTTCACTGGTGTTATTTTATCTTTCTCCTCTTCTATTTTTTTTAATTCTTGCTCTTTTCTTTGAACTTTTTATCTAAATAATTATATTCCTCAAATCAATTTTTTTCATGTCACTATTTTTATTCAAAAACAAGATGAAAAGAGAAACAAAAAGACTGCAAATTTGTATAAAATTATGTTTTTAAGCAAAAATTTCAAATCTTTAAAATTACAGAAGTAAGAGTTTACCATTGATGGTCATTATAAAGCTTCAAATTTTGAATTCATTATTTGAATTTTATAAATTTGTGATAAGTTTGAATAGGTAGTTCCTACAAATGATTGAAAATGTCGTTTGGAGTTTATATCTCAATTTTAAGAGGGTTTGGTTAAGTTTAAAATTGATTTTAGGAGAAATATTAGATTGAAATGAATTAAATATAACATTGACATGGTCTTGCAACTGTATTAAAGTTGAATTAGATAATACAATTTTATGCAAATTTAATTCATTTTGAAGTTTTTTGATTGATTCGTCACTATTGGATACTTGTTTAATCCATTAGTAATATAACTTATCAATTTATTGATCATTGTCATATCTTTCGTTAGTTACGTTTTCCATTCATTCTTGATTTTCTTTTCTAATTCAACTTTAAATACTGTGTAATACTATTTTATTAATGCAAACTTAATTCATTTCACGACCTTTTGATTTATTTGTTACTATTGGATACTTGTTTACTTCATTATTGATACAAGTATAATTCACTCTACAAATCATTGTCTTGTCAGTCATAGTTACGTTTTTCATTCATTCTTAATTCTCTCTTCTTTTTTCAAATTTAATACCGTTTAATACAATTTTAATACAAATTTAATTCATTTTGCATTTTTTTATTCGTTTATTTGTTCCTATTGGATACTTGTTTAATTCATTATAAATATAAGTTTAATTCACTCTATAAATCATTGTTAATATTTTATTTATGACATTTTTTTATTCATGTTTAATTCTCTCTTCTACCTTAACTTTAATACTTGTGTAATACACTTTTGTATTTTTAATTCACTTTGCGATTAATCAATTGATTTGTTACGATTATTGGTACGAGTTTTATTCAGTTTACATGCAGATCAAACAATGCTCTTTTGTTTTCTACATTCTGCATTCATATTTAATTCTCTTCTAATAATTCAACTTTAATTTGTCTGTAATACATTTTTAATTCAAATTTAATTCATTTTGCAGTTTCTTATGCCTCTTCATTTGTTACGATTATATTAATTCTCTTCAAATAATTCAACTTTAATATGTTTGTAATACATTTTAATCAAAGTTTAATTCAATTTACAGTTTTTATGCCTCTTCATTTGTTACGATTATATTATTTGTCTAATTATCTATTGATACAAATTTTATTCAATCTAGAATTATTGACTATTCTACAAAAAAAAAGGGGAAAAAAGCAATAGCAGGAGAGGAAGAAAGAGCAAAAAAAAAAGCAAGAAAGAAAGGACAAAAGAAAGAAAGAAAGAAAGGGAGAATGAAAGAAAGAAACAAGAAAGAAACAAAAAGAAAACGAGACACAGTAGAGGAGAAAGAAAGAAAAAGCGAGACAGAGAAAGAAAGAAAGAGCGAGACAGAGAAAGAAAGAAAGAGCGAGACAGAGAAAGAAAGAAAGAGCGAGACAGAGAAAGAAAGAAAGAGCGAGACAGAGAAAGAAAGAAAGAGCGAGACAGAGAAAGAAAGAAAGAGCGAGACAGAGAAAGAAAGAAAGAGCGAGACAGAGAAAGAAAGAAAGAGCGAGACAGAGAAAGAAAGAAAGAGCGAGACAGAGAAAGAAAGAAAGAGCGAGACAGAGAAAGAAAGAAAGAGCGAGACAGAGAAAGAAAGAAAGAGCGAGACAGAGAAAGAAAGAAAGAGCGAGACAGAGAAAGAAAGAAAGAGCGAGACAGAGAAAGAAAGAAAGAGCGAGACAGAGAAAGAAAGAAAGAGCGAGACAGAGAAAGAAAGAAAGAGCGAGACAGAGAAAGAAAGAAAGAGCGAGACAGAGAAAGAAAGAAAGAGCGAGACAGAGAAAGAAAGAAAGAGCGAGACAGAGAAAGAAAGAAAGAGCGAGACAGAGAAAGAAAGAAAGAGCGAGACAGAGAAAGAAAGAAAGAGCGAGACAGAGAAAGAAAGAAAGAGCGAGACAGAGAAAGAAAGAAAGAGCGAGACAGAGAAAGAAAGAAAGAGCGAGACAGAGAAAGAAAGAAAGAGCGAGACAGAGAAAGAAAGAAAGAGCGAGACAGAGAAAGAAAGAAAGAGCGAGACAGAGAAAGAAAGAAAGAGCGAGACAGAGAAAGAAAGAAAGAGCGAGACAGAGAAAGAAAGAAAGAGCGAGACAGAGAAAGAAAGAAAGAGCGAGACAGAGAAAGAAAGAAAGAGCGAGACAGAGAAAGAAAGAAAGAGCGAGACAGAGAAAGAAAGAAAGAGCGAGACAGAGAAAGAAAGAAAGAGCGAGACAGAGAAAGAAAGAAAGAGCGAGACAGAGAAAGAAAGAAAGAGCGAGACAGAGAAAGAAAGAAAGAGCGAGACAGAGAAAGAAAGAAAGAGCGAGACAGAGAAAGAAAGAAAGAGCGAGACAGAGAAAGAAAGAAAGAGCGAGACAGAGAAAGAAAGAAAGAGCGAGACAGAGAAAGAAAGAAAGAGCGAGACAGAGAAAGAAAGAAAGAGCGAGACAGAGAAAGAAAGAAAGAGCGAGACAGAGAAAGAAAGAAAGAGCGAGACAGAGAAAGAAAGAAAGAGCGAGACAGAGAAAGAAAGAAAGAGCGAGACAGAGAAAGAAAGAAAGAGCGAGACAGAGAAAGAAAGAAAGAGCGAGACAGAGAAAGAAAGAAAGAGCGAGACAGAGAAAGAAAGAAAGAGCGAGACAGAGAAAGAAAGAAAGAGCGAGACAGAGAAAGAAAGAAAGAGCGAGACAGAGAAAGAAAGAAAGAGCGAGACAGAGAAAGAAAGAAAGAGCGAGACAGAGAAAGAAAGAAAGAGCGAGACAGAGAAAGAAAGAAAGAGCGAGACAGAGAAAGAAAGAAAGAGCGAGACAGAGAAAGAAAGAAAGAGCGAGACAGAGAAAGAAAGAAAGAGCGAGACAGAGAAAGAAAGAAAGAGCGAGACAGAGAAAGAAAGAAAGAGCGAGACAGAGAAAGAAAGAAAGAGCGAGACAGAGAAAGAAAGAAAGAGCGAGACAGAGAAAGAAAGAAAGAGCGAGACAGAGAAAGAAAGAAAGAGCGAGACAGAGAAAGAAAGAAAGAGCGAGACAGAGAAAGAAAGAAAGAGCGAGACAGAGAAAGAAAGAAAGAGCGAGACAGAGAAAGAAAGAAAGAGCGAGACAGAGAAAGAAAGAAAGAGCGAGACAGAGAAAGAAAGAAAGAGCGAGACAGAGAAAGAAAGAAAGAGCGAGACAGAGAAAGAAAGAAAGAGCGAGACAGAGAAAGAAAGAAAGAGCGAGACAGAGAAAGAAAGAAAGAGCGAGACAGAGAAAGAAAGAAAGAGCGAGACAGAGAAAGAAAGAAAGAAAGGGAGAATGAAAGAAAGAAACAAGAAAGAAACAAAAAGAAAACGAGACACAGTAGAGGAGAAAGAAAGAAAAAGCGAGACAGAGAAAGAAAGAAAGAGCGAGACAGAGAAAAGGAAAAAATTAAAAAAATTGCTATAAATGGTAATAATTAAAGAGTATATTTAAAATAAGTAATTATTTTTTAAAAGAAATCCATTCACGTAATTAATCCTATAAATATTGTGAAAAAAATCGATGCCAATACAATTATCTTCGTTTATATATACAAATGGCATATACATTGAGTAAATCAACTTCAGATATACATACATGTTATAAAAATATATGTATAATAATTTAAAGTAGATAATTATGTATATTCATGTTGTTCATTTTTTGTCCAGTAAATATACACTATATTGATGTATGCATTAGGTATATGCAAACGTTTAGTTTAACGTACGTAAATCTGTGATATACATTTGGTTTGTTGTATATATAAATGTAATGAAATTTGTCGATCTAATACTTAAGTAAGTTTGTTATATTCCCTTTGTCGATAATCATTTGTTTTGGTCAGTTTAAAAAAGGATGTCTATATACAATAACAATTTAACTTTAAATATTCATTTAATCCTTAATAAAATAAATATATATGTCACAATCCAAAAACGGACGTGATGACACTCGTCTTATCCATGCAAGACAAGTCAACCTAGAACCCAACTAATATGATAAATCTTTTCACACGAAATATCTTAAAACATCTTTCATATTAAAATCATAGAAAAACACTAAGTTCAACATATGCCAATCTTAGATTCAAGAATACTTGGACACGACCCATACAATACGAATATAGAAATACTTAGTCTATTACAATACTTCAAGTTAAAAGAAATCTAAAGACGATTGTGCCCTCGAGTCAAGTGAGGACATACTTCAACTTTGCTTGAACGATAACTAGATTCCAAGCTCTCCCAAATACATTTCACCTGCTATACACACATTTAGAGATAGACAAAGAGTATGAAATTAGTACAACCACTTGTACTAAGTATGACTTAATGCATAAAATCATGATAACGGACATTCATGAGAAATATGCTCTTTTTGATTAAAACATCATATTAAAAGTATGAGAACCACATTTAAGTATCACACATCACAATAGCATCAAACACACATCGAAACATATAGACATGAGATCCTCCTACCAAAGGTGATTCTAAGTCTCCTTCAAGTGAGTTATGAAGTGACCGCCCATACAATCCCTTCACACACACCTAAGAGATCCTTTAGACTACCTAAGATAAGATCATTCTCACTTCACATAATAGCATATACATATGTAACATTCTCTTCCCAAGGGTTATCGAAAGACTTACATAAGTAATGCAAGAAGAGACCGCCCATACACCTTCTCCAACCTAACCTAAATAACCTTAAGACTACCTAAGTTTAGATCATGTTTACTTATTCAATTCACTTTCCCTATCTAGAGTCATTCTTAAGACTTCCCTAGGTAAGACATGAAGTGACCATTTCTATGCCTCTTCATACCTTAACTAAGCAACCCTTAAACTACACGTGAGTATTTAGTTATTAACTTACTTTCCAACTTGAGTCATTATCTTTACTAGTTTATTAAGAGACATTCATCACATAAGGACATTCAAGTAATGGTCTTGGAGAAGACCTAAGGACTCATTTACTAACATCTTCAAAGCCTAATCGTGCAATGTCTAAATAGCGTCCCATGCCATTAACTAAACTTCCTAGAACTTCTCCAATAATAGTAAGTATCACATATGATGAGAATATACAATAACCGACATAGACCATGATATCTAAGTATGGAATCCAAAGTCAACCCTACTCCGATAAAGGGTGTTCTACTTGTCAATGGTAAAACTTGGACACATCCCAAGTAAGCACATGGTTAAGGAATATGAAGGGCTTCTTTGTACTCTAGCCTCATCCTTAACTAGAGCTACTTGCCAAACCATACTCACTCGGTGCTAGCCTTTGTTCTCATAGAGTAATTCACATAAAGGATAACATGAAGAGGTTTGATATCTAGTTCATAACCCAATCACATTTCACCTTACCAAAGAGGGTCCGCTAAGGCTTACATGAATTGTGTCCCTTACTTGATGCTTATGTGAATATGTGATGTCTTGACTTAGGAACCTAAAGGGGACTTTTCATGATGATACAAAGGTCATTTATGTGCAACCTTGAACCAAGTGGTAAGGTTGTAAATTGTGAAGTAGTTAGTTGTAATGGTATCCTTCATGTAATGAGTGATGGACTTAAGGTTGATTGGCTGGAAAGACATCATATTATACCTTAGGAAAGTCGCGATGAGATTCTTGTCGCCATAGTGAGATATGCCCTAGTGGACCTTGCTTTGAATGTAATTGGGTCATGAACTAGATATGAGACACATTAATATTAACCTTAATTTGAATTACTCTACGAGAACGAAGGCTAGCACCGAGTGATTATGTTATGGGAATTAGCTCAAGTTGAGATGAGACTGGAGTACAATGTACCTCTACTTGAGAATGAGACTAGAGTACATAAAAGCCCTTCATAGTCCTTAACCATGTGCCTACATGGGATGTGTCCTAGTTCTACCCTTAGCAAGTAGAACACCCTCATCGGAGTAGGTTAGAACTCCGGATTCCATGAGTTGCTAACATGGTCTATGTAGGTTATTGCCTATTTTCATCATGTGGGATAACTATTAGCATTTGAGAAGTTCTATGAAGTTTAGGTGGTGGTATGGGACGCTATCTAGACATTGCACAATAGGCTTTGAAGATGTTATTTGGAGTTTCTAGGTCTTGTATAAGACTATCCTTTATGTAATGAATGTATCTTAATGAACTAATTGATATAATGACTTACGTTAAGGAAGTATGTTAAAATTAAGTAGTACTTATCTAGAGTAATTAAGGGTTGTCTAGTTAAGGTGTGAAGGGGGCATAGAAATGGTCACTTCTTATCTTACCTAGATAAGTCTTAAGAATGACTCTAGTTAGGGAAGTTGGATGATTATGTGGACATTATCTAAGTCTTAGGTAATCTTAAGGATTATTTAAGTAATCTCGAAGAGGTCACTATGGACGTTATCTTCTTGATTTACTTAAGTAAGTCTTTTGATAGCCTTTGGAAGGAGAATGTCATATCATCTATATGCTAATATGTTAAATGAGAATGACTCTATCTTAGGGAGTCTATAGGATCTCTTAAGTGTGTGTGTAAGGGATTGTATGGGTGGTCGCTTCACAACTCACTCAAGTGAACCTTAGAGTCACCTTGGTAGGAAAATCTCATGTTCTTATGTTGATATCTCTTAAGTGTGTATGTGACTCATTATAAGTAATCTTGAGGGTCGTTTAGGCACATCTAGAGAGGGTGTATGAGCGGTCTCTCTTTGTGTGACTTAAGTGAATCTTAGGATAACTTTGAGTGAGAAGATTACATGCTAAAGGGGGTTTAAAGTGAAGTGAAGTGACTTCACTGTAATGTTTGCTAAAAATGTGACTTTTTGCCTAAGCGATTTCTTATGTGTTTCTAAGTTGTTAAATGTTGTTCTTATGCTTATAGTATAATGTTTTAATCAAAATTCATGAAAAGCATGCTATTTACTAAATGTCCCTTTTTCATGGTTTTTGCATGGCTTCCATACTTAGTACATCTAATGTGCTAACCCCTTCTTTTACTTTTTGACTAAAGTGGGGGGAAATGGAATTTTGATGTACCATGAAGGATGGATAGGTTTTTAAGGGTTGAAAATGAAGTATTGGTGAGTCCTCATCGATTCGAGGACAATAGCCACATGTTCCTTTATGTCTTAAGTCTTTATTTTATGTCTTGTATAAGATTAGTCCCAAGTGTTGTAAACTCTAAAGTCTAGATGGTTCAATGAGATGTTGCATAGTTCTAATGTTTTAAATGAAAGTCTTCCGCTTGCGTATTGTTTATGAAAGAGTTCTTCGTGTGTGAATAAAGTTTTAAATTTTTACTCATTTTAGTTATGTTTATTATGCAATGAATGATACAAGAGGCTTAGATGAGACTTCTTGAAGTCTCATTTGCCGTGTGACATCGCAAGGATACTCTAACTTCTAAGGTGTACTTGTGGGATGTGACAGATTATTATTAATTTGTATGTATAATTTAGGACAGATACAAAGTAAAATGGTCCTAAGGCCCAACACTAAATGGATCCAAATACCGGTCCAGGCGGACTGATAACCCAGATTTGGGCCCAATCTCGTCTCTCTCTCTCTCTCACTCTCTCTCCCTCTCTCTCTTTACTTGCTTTAATTATTTGTTGTCTAATTGTCGATTAGTTTTTAAAGTTAAAGAATCCAAATCCCCACAAACGCCGTAAACGTTTTATCAATTTAAAATTAATTTCAAACTGATTTTATAAGAAAAAATGAATAAATTTGTAAATCAATTCTTACTTATATAGTAAATTAGTTACTTTGTTTCAAATAATTTTCTAAACTAATTTTTATCTAAAGTCAAGTTTTAGCCAAACTAAGTTAGTTGTTGGATAACCGTATTAAACGGATATTTTAGGTGCTTAACCCCTTTCTAAAATATAAATAGGAATCCCCAAATCCTTTTAAGTTTTCAATTGATATTTCTGTTAAGTTTTTTGGAAACAAGGTTTTTCTTTATTTTTCTCAAAAATTAAGTGGCGACTCTAAAAAGTCGGAAATACTCAAATAAAATATTTTTCTCGAATTTTTTTGGATAAAACAACTATATTCTTTACTGAACCTGTATGATTGTGATAATTGAGGTGATTATGTGTCATAGCGACATTTGATTTATTGAGATTTTGCATCATCCTCTTTATTTCGTATCATATTGTGTACATGCATTGACATGAGATTGGGTATGAGTAAAGGTCTAACACATGATGATCGTCCGTGTTGAGATCAAGTTATGATTATTTGGGCACGTGGATATCATCCGTGTGATGGAGAAGTTATGATTATAATTTGGACATGTGGAGATCGTTCGTATGGAATTTGTTTGATTTATGATAGTGCGTTGCGATCGTTCGCATAGACATGTGGATAAATATTTTCTTAATATAGTATATTTATGTAAGTTTACCACAAACAAATGGTAAACTACGATTGAATAAGTTGTACCCTCTTGAAAATAAATTTATATAAAATGCTATAACATCATAAGAAAAGTTCTATTTGGCGCGGGCTCATTGTAGTTATTACTCCCTCCGTCCGGTATTGTTTGTCATGTTGCGCTTTTCAAAAGTCAATTTGACTAATTTTCAAAGTTAAATTAGATCACATTAATTCGATATTTTAAACAAAGAAAAACTAGATATTCTAATACTATATGAAAAGTATTATAAATTACAATTTTTTTTGTATATTAATATAATGAGAAAAATATATCTTAAAATGTTAGTAAAATTTTTTATAGTTTGACTCTAAAAATAGAAATGATGACAAATAATATCGGACGGAGGGAGGGAGTACTATATTATAAATTGAAGTGAAGGAACAACTTCGAATGGAGTGAAAATGGCGATGGAAGAGAATGAACAAAGTGCAATGGCGCATGTTGTTTTCATACCATACGCCATGACGAGTCATTTTTTAGATATTTTAGGAAGAGAATGAACAAAGTGCAATGGCGCATGTTGTTTTCATACCATACGCCATGACGAGTCATTTTTTATATATTTTGTGATTAGAGATAACTAAACAATTCAATTTTTATTTTTATTTTGGAATTAAATGTCTTATTCGTTGAAACTTTGAGGGAAAAAAATTTCACATTAAAATTTGAGTTTGTATAAACCATCTAATTGTATTAACATAATATATTCATCTTTCATTGAATTTATGTGTTGTTGGAGATACATAGTAGGAAAGAATAAAATTGTAGTTCCAGCGTAGTCATCTCACTTAGCAAGAACGTCGGTGAAGATCGAAAGAACCTATAAATTAAAAAAGAAAACTATAATAATAATATTCATCATTTTTAAAACTAATCATTTAAATATATTCTTAATAAAATTTATTTGACGCTCATAATTAGTATTCACTAATTGATAAATATATAAACACGTTATATACATATCAACAGATTAATAATTAGTGCAACAGAAAATAAAAAAAATTAAAATTTAAATAAGGAAAGGGGTCAATTTGAATTAATAAAGAATAGTAAATAAATAAGAATAAACGGAGAAAAAGAAAAGAAAAAAGGGAGCAGACAAAAAATATATGTTGTTGGTGAGGTTTGATCTTGTTGTCGAGGTGGCAGAATCTCTACTTCACCAATTAAGCTATTCCACAATATGGATACTTAGTGGCAAACGTAATATTTACTCGATTATTATACATATATATATATACCGTAACATCTGCCCCTGATTGATCTGCTCCTCTTTAACCAAATAAATTATGTTTTGATTAATAACAAAAATAATAAATGATGAAAGAGCATATATTAAAGTAAAATAAAGTATGTAACTAAGTAATCAAACAAAATGTACAAAAGTAAAATTAAAAATTATCCTCTCTCAAGAGCTAAATTACTTTTATATAAAATAAAACTTGGTATCGAACAAAATTATATTTAACATATAAGTAAACAAATATTTATATATTATGATGAGAATTGTAATTCTAATGTCTGCAATTACTCTCAATGGAGTCCTGGTGTGATTTTTTTTGGCATAATATTTTCTCTTATTAGCAAGTTACTTCCCGTCAATATACCTGCTTGGGAATTATTTTAGGCAATGGATAAAAACCACTTATTTTTAAAGTAAAATTATTATTTGTCCCTTATAAATTTATAATTATAAAAATTCCTTAAACTGATACAATAATGTAAGCGCTGATACATTAATATGATGCGCGAGATACATTAGTCGTTAAGTAAGATAAATTACATTTTATACATGATACACTAATTTGATGTACATTTTATACATGATACACTAATCTGATGCACGAGATACACTAATTTGATGCACGAGACACATTAATCTGATGCACGAGATACATTAATCTGATCCGCGAGATATATTAATTTGATGCGTCAGTTACATTAATTTGATCCACTGATACATTAATCTGATGTGTGAAAATGAGGAATTTTGGGATTTGGAAAACTAATAGGGGATAATGGTAATATGAGAACTTAATGGTGCGATTTTTGTCATTTATCCATTATTTTACTACAGATTTAGCTCATTAAGTATGTTTGATTTTTAGGTCTCAATCTGAAACATTCAAATTCAGCCCATTAAGTTCATTCGTTTTATTTTTTTGAAAAAAATTCTTAATGGGTCTAAAGAGATTTGAACGAATCAAATCTGTAATTTTGAATGGTCATTTAACCATAGTTAATTAAGTTATGGATAATTTGATTATTTTTAATAATAATAGATCAAGTCTGAAATATTAAAATAGATTAATAGAAATTATTAATTTTAATACATAATTAATTTAGAAAAAAGAAAATAAAATGAAGGAAGAAACTAACATGTGTATCGACGGAACCTAGACAAAGAGGAACGGAGAACATGGCGTCATCAGGTGATTCAAACCTCTGTATTGTTGTATATATATAATGATACGTATCATATTTCTATTTTATTATTAGTATAGTTAATTATTAAAGAAAGAAATGATAAATAACTGGGTGAAAAGTTTGAGAAATTG
Source organism: Solanum pennellii (assembly GCF_001406875.1). Classification (NCBI taxonomy): domain Eukaryota; kingdom Viridiplantae; phylum Streptophyta; class Magnoliopsida; order Solanales; family Solanaceae; genus Solanum; species Solanum pennellii. The sequence continues at coordinate 67,679,661 of NC_028643.1, read as the reverse complement.
TATTAGTGTGATAAATGTATCTATTATTAATAAAATTTGTATTATATCTGAATAATAAATTTTTCTTTGTAATATGTTATTAAAATTGTATTATAAATATTTTAAAAGTGATCAAATTTAAAAAAAATTATTGTTGCTCTAGATGATAAATATTTTCTTAATATAGTATATTTATGTAAGTTTGCCACAAATAAATGGTAAACGACAATTGAATAAGTTGTACCCTCTTGAAAATAAATTTATATAAAAATGCTATAACATCATAAGAAAAGTTCTATTTGGCGCGGGCTTGTTGTAGTTGTTACTCCATCCGTCCGATATTGTTTGTCATTATGCTTTTCAAAAGTCAATTCGATTAATTTTCAAAGTTAAACTAGGTCATATTAATTTGATATTTTAAACAAAAAAAATTAGATATTCTAAAAATATGTTATAAATTATAATTTTTTTTGCATATTAATATAATGAAAAAATATTGTTAAAATATTAATCAAAATTTATATAATTTAAATGTAAAAATGACAGATAATATGGGACGGAGAGAGAGGGAGTAGTATATTATAAATTGAAGTGAAGGAACAACTTCAAATGTAGTGAAAATGGCGATGGAAGAGAATGAACAAAGTGCAATGGCGCATGTTGTGTTCATACCATACGCCATGACGAGTCATATAACTCCATTGGTGCATATTGCTAGACTCTTGGCCTTCCATGGCCTCAAAGTTACTATCATTGCCCCTCAACATAATGCTCTTCTTTTTCAGTCCTCTGTCGATAGAGACTGTCTCTTTTCGGGCAGTAATATTACTGTCCGGACAATTCAATTTCCTTCAGAGGAAATTGGATTACCTGTGGGAATTGAAAACTTCATCGCAAGCCCTTCTATGGAAATAGTTGGCAAAGTTCACTATGGGTTTCTTCTGCTCCAAAAACCTATGGAGCAAATCATTCGGGAGCTCAACCCAAACTGCATAATTTCCGATATGTTCTTCCCTTGGACTGTCGATTTAGCTGAGGAGCTGCAAATTCCAAGATTCTCTTTTCAACCAGCCACTTTCATTCATCAATGTGCTTGGGTTTTCATCAGGGAATTAAAACTTTACGAGAATGTGGCGTCGGATTCTGAAAGTTTTTTGATTCCTGGATTGCCTCTGGACATCAACATGAAAGTGTCGGAGATTGAAGATTTTCTTAAAGGGGAAACTGAGTTCAGAAAGACAGTCGATGATGTTTTGCAAGCTGAGATACGTAGCCATGGTATTATTCATAACACTTGCTCTGAGCTGGAACCTGGCTTTGCCCAACTCTATGAAAAAGCTAGAGGAGTAAAAGGGTGGCATATAGGTCCACTTGCTCTGTTTATCAACAACTATGAAGCGCAAATTTCCAACAATTCATGTTGTGACCCTTGGAAAGGGTACGGTGATTGTTTCGATTGGCTTGAAAATCAACAATCTAACTCTGTTCTGTTTGTTTGCTTTGGAAGCATGATAAGGTTTTCGGACGATCAGCTTGAGGAAATGGCAGTTGGATTAAAGGCTGCAAACTGTCCAACTATTTGGGTTTTCAAGGAGCAGGACAAAAATGAAGAAGATGGTTTCTCTTCTAAACGTTTCAAAGAAATGAAAGGGGAAAATATGTTTATCATCGAAGGCTGGGCACCACAAGTATTAATCCTGAAACATGGAGCCATTGGTGGATTCTTAACTCATTGCGGTTGGAACTCTATACTTGAATCTCTAGCCGTAGGTGTTCCATTGATCACATGGCCACTTTTCTCAGACAATTTCTATACGGACAAGCTTTTGGAGAAACTTGGCCTTGCTATTGGAATTGGAGCACATGTGTGGAATCCAGGGTTCATATTATCATGTCCACCACTTTCAGGAGAGAAGATAGAGTTGGCTGTCAAGCGTTTGATGAATAATTCAGAGGAAAGTAGAAATATTAGAGAAAATGCCAAGTTGATGGCAAAGAAGCTCAAAATTGCCACGGAAGAAGGTGGTTCCTCTCATTCACAGCTCATGGGGTTGATTGACGAGATCAAGCGTTGTGCTTTCAAAAATGTTGGAATTCTACCCTCCTGAATTCTTTAAAGGAACACGTATTAACTACTTGTTTGTATCTGCTTGACGAACTTAACAATAATTATTTTGAACAACACTTTGTATTAATTGTAAAATTCAAGTAATACAAAGATTACAACTTCTTTAGCTCTTAAGGAATTATAAACTCTAACTCCTTCTAATCAAGACAAAAAACTACTCCCTAGTTTTCTATCTTTTCAATGCTTTTCAAGTACTCTAACTTGTCAAGCAAATCTACTACCTAGATTGTAAACAAACTCTTGAATACAATCTTACAACGTTAACACTCAACTCGCAGCACTCAAAAGATTTTAACAAAACTCTCTCAACTCTCTTGATCGTGTTTTGAAGCTCTCTCTTTGTAGGTGCGCAAGTTTTTCTGATCAAAATAGCTCTCTATTTATAGACCAGAAATTCAGCCAATCCTTGTACAAATCAACTTTGTATTTGTCTTCTACAAATCCTTGTTGACTTCTACTAATTCTTTTTCTCGAAACCTTATTGTACTCAAATTTGTTTTTAATAGTTTTCCTTAACCAAGTAAAACTACTATAAACACAAACGTACATATAAGTTTCCACACGTACGCCGCCACTAGCATACCTGCTGCAATATTTCACAGGAACATGTTGCACTACCTGTTCAATTCAATTTTGCCATATTCAAAATCTCAAGATTAACAAATTCCCCCTTTTTGACTATGGCAAATAATCAGCTTGCATTTGAATAGGTACACATCAATCAACATATAGAGCACACTTTAATATCATCCTACAAATCTTGCAGGCTGCTGCTTCCCCCTTTTGCCATTAGCCAAAAAAAACATTGAAACCCAAGTATATATGCATACTAGAATAGATCATCAAACAAAATCAGTAGTAACATCAAGAGTTAGACATCAAACCAAAATACATACAAAAATTAGTAATGTCTACTTCAGTCTTTAACTAGAAAAACCAAAAATTATAAGATAATGCATATATGGGGATTGATTAAACAGAGGGTGCCATGGATGTAGAAGAGTTTGAAGATCCCTTGGTTAGCAACCCCATGATGCTTTGTAGATGCCCGGAATTCACTGCTTGTTCTTGATGTAATGCAGCCTGAGTTTGAGAGAGTTCTTCCTTAATCCTGCAGTTCTCAGCAAGCAGTTCCTCACGTTCCAACTTATGAGCAGTCCTAACCTGTTCCATCTCTACTGAATGAGCCCTCTTTAGTGCTTCCATCTCCTTTTCTACAGCAGTAAGAGAGGCCCTCAACCTTTGAGTTTTCACATCAACCCTTTTTGGCGTACCAGGCATGTTCATGTAGTCCACCTTCCCCATGACATCAGAAATGGTTTGAATCTGCCACTTCTTTACAGGCACACCAAAATGTTCAAATACTTGTCCTAACCAAAATCCATAAGCCAAACCCCTTTGTTTCTTATCAACCTTAGACAAACTATGTATGTGACTCATTATTAGGATAGGCAAGTTTATTTGGGTCCTAGACAGTAGTAAGTCCATAAGTGTGAGATCCAAGTAACATGCTTCAGTCCTTTTTTGCTTTCTTGGAAGAAGAATTTTGTGCACTACATTAAACAGCATCTGATGTAAAGGTGACATACAACCCTTGTCAACACTAGAATATTCTGAAAGAGTAGGATCATTTGAGAATCGCCTACATATGTCAAGTTGAGAGGTGTTACCCTCTAAAGGAGGCCAATCCTTCTTGACATAGTGACCCCATCCCCTGTTAGGTATCCTGAGTATTGAAGACAAAGTCTCAGCAGTAAGTGTAAAAGAAATACCACACACAGTACTAGTGATTGACGAGGCAGTTCCTGTTGCATTAATATAAAATTCTCTGGTTTCTACTCTACCCATTTTACGCCTAAAGGATCCTTGAAGCATCAGTTCTGTCCATCCTTGTTCTTGTAAGATGATCACTAACTCATCCATCTCACCACCCCCAAAGCCAGAAATTACTCTCCCCCTAATCACACTCCTCTTCTTAAAGGCTAATACTCTTGCATGGTAATCATTATCATCTAAATCATGAAATTTTGATTTGGATGAATTTTTTCTCCGTTTCTGACTATTCACTGTATCTGCTACAAAGTTTAACGATGAAGAAGACTTACGCTTTCTTGTGCGAATTTTCTTAGTTGATTTAGCCAAAGTCTCTGCTTCTCGAGTGCGTTGTACAGATCTAGTTACTCGCATTGGTACCTTTGCCGGTAGACTAGAGTGAGATTCTTCTGGAGTTTCAGGAAGAATCGTAGCAGGAGGTTTGCAAGAAGATGAACTTCGTTTGGAACAAGTTCTGATTTTGGAAAGCATTTCAAGCAAGGTGATATTTTCATCATCAGAACTATTTTCTTGGTCCTGTGACGAAAACATTTGTTCCCCCTCACTTCGTGCACTCATATTTTCTAACCCTTGACTTCTCTCTTCCCCCTGAACTACTGCATCTTCCATAAGAGACCATCGAGTTACGCCGGTCAAATCAATGTAGAGAATAGCTGGTAGGGCGTGTAGGCTTTCTTGAGTATCAAAGGGAACTATGGCTAGTGAAAGATTGGAGGACATGGCCATTTTTTCTCAACAAACACAGTGTGGTTTTTGGGATTTCAAGGGTTTGAGAGAGAATGAAAACAATCGGAGAAGAAAGAGAAAAGGGAACTGCGTTTTAAGAGGAATTATAGGGAAGTGTAAGGGTTTTACTGAGAATGGGAACAGGTATGACTTGAAAGGTTTTCTGCAGGTTTTGAATTGGCGGTTGTGATTTGTGATGATGATTTATTTAAAATTATTTTTCATTTAATTTAATAAAGGAACGGAATCCAATGCATTTGTCTTATAATTTTTTGTCTATCTTAGTTAAGAAAAGTAGACATACCTTTTAAGCATGCATAAATGATTTTGAGTGTCCAATTCCTTCAGCTTTTATTTCTTTAATTTGTCTTCATCATTCCTAGCTCCAGCCTGTTCCTTTCAAAGTGTTCCCTTGCTAATGCTTTTGTAAAGATGTCCGCGATTTGTTCTTCCGTAGTACAAAAGTTCATAGAGATTAAACCCTTTTCCACATTGTCTCTAAGAAAGTGATGACGAATGTCAATGTGTTTAGTTCTCTTATGTTGCACCGGATTTTTTGCAATGTTGATAGCACTAGTATTATCGCAGAAAATTGGAACTTGTTCAATTTTGAGACCAAAATCACTAAGTTGTTGCTTAATCCACAGAAGTTGGGCACAACATGACGCAGCTGCTACGTACTCAGCCTCAGCAGTGGATAGTGCAACTGAGTTTTGTTTCTTTGATCCCCATGAAATAAGACATGATCCTAGAAAGTGAGCCATTCCTGTAGTGCTTTTTCTATCACCCAAGTATCCAGCATAGTCAGCATCCGCATACCCAACTAAATCAAAGTTGCTTCCTTTTGGGTACCAAAGTCCTAAATCAGAGGTTCCTTTTAGATATCTGAGAATTCTCTTGACTGCTTGAATATGTGATTCTTTAGGATTAGTTTGAAAGCGAGCACATAATCCTACACTAAACACAATGTCAGGTCGACTAGCAGTAAGATACAAAAGGGAGCCAATCATGCCTCTATACAATTTTTGTTCAACAGCAGAACCTGTTCCTTCAAGGTCCAACTTGGTGGCAGGAGCTATTGGAGTATCAATTGGTTTAGCATCATCCATTTTGAACCTTTTAAGCAATTCTTTGACATATTTTTGTTGATGAATCCATGTACCTCCAGGTGTTTGTTTTATTTGAAGCCCAAGAAAGTAGTTTAATTCACCCATCATACTCATTTCAAACTCATTGCTCATAAGATTTGCAAATTCTTTTGTGAGACTCTTATTTGTAGCTCCAAATATGATATCGTCAACATAGATTTGCACGATCAGGAGACCCTTTTCTTTATTCTTGAAGAAGAGTGTATTATCAATTTTTCCTCTTGAATATCCATGACTTAAAAGGAATTTTGACAATCTATCATACCATGCCCTTGGAGCTTGTTTTAACCCGTAGAGAGCTTTGTCAAGCTTATAGACATGATCAGGGTAGTCATTATTCTCGAAGCCAGGGGGTTGTTTAACAAAAACTTCTTCTTGTAATAGCCCATTCAAAAAGGCACTTTTGACATCCATCTGATACAATGTGAACTCCATGTGAGATGCGAAAGCTATAAGCAATCTGATTGCTTCTATTCTTGCCACGGGTGCAAAAGTTTCATCATAATCTATCCCTTCTTCTTGATTATATCCCTGAACAACCAACCTAGCTTTGTTTCTGATTATGGTACCATGTTCATCTAACTTGTTCCTAAACACCCATTTTGTTCCAATTATAGTTCTGTTTGAGGGCTTAGGTACTAGATGCCATACTTTACTTCTTTCAAATTGATGTAATTCTTCTTCCATGGCTATAATCCAATCTGCATCTTGAAGAGCTTCACTTATTTTCTTTGGTTCTACCATGGATAGGAATGCACTATGCGCGTAGTGATTCTTCATTCTTGATCGAGTGGTAATTCCTGAAGAAAGATCAGTGAGCAGATTTTCCAATGGGTGTGATCCTTGGTATTTGTACTCTTTTAGGATAGGAGTTGATCTTTCTTGTTCTTCATTATCATCTGACTGATTTTCATCTGTATCAACTCTTTCATCAGAATTCACTTGAGTTTCAGTTTCTTCTGTGTTTGTCTTAGTAGATGATTACACTAGGTACACCTGGACACTATTCCTTGCAGCAAAAGATGATGCATTTGAAGCTTTCTGTTCACTAATGAGAAAAATTCAAAGAAAATATGGGAAACAACTAAAGGCAATCAGATCAGATCATGGAACTGAATTTGAAAATTCAAAGTTTGCACAATATTGTGACCATCATGGGGTTGATCATAACTTCTCTGTAGAATTATTATTTTTTTTCAAGTAGCAACAAGTACAAAAAGTTTCCTTTTATAAAGGAGTTCAAAGCCAAGTGAAAGAAGGAAAACTAATTCCTATTTAAGGAAATCTATTTAAGGAAATTGTGCCTTCTTATTTATTTAAGGAAATTCTGTAGAAAAGAAGTCCAAGTAGAAGTCAACAAGGATTTGTAGAAGGCAAATACAAGTTGAATTATACAAGGATTTGTTGAAGTTTTGATCTATAAATAGGGAGCTATTTGCATCAAAAAAAAGTGCGCACTTACATAGAGAAGATCAAAACACGATCAAGAAGTTTGAAAGAGTTTTGAGATTTATTGAGAGTATAGCAATTTGTGAGGAAAAATTGTAAGATTGTATTCAAGAGTCTTGTTTACAATCTGAGTTTTGTGAGTAGGAGTTGTTCGACAAGTTGTAGAACTTTATTAACATTGGAAGATATAAAACCGGGGGGTTTTGTGTCTTTGGGTAGCTAGAAATTAGAGTTTATAATTTCATAGCTAGGAATTAGAGTTTATAATTCCTCTAGGAATTAGAGTTTATAATTTCTTAGGTTACATAGCTTTGTAATCTTTTGTTGAGACTTGAAATTTAATAAAGTGGAGTTAAATCCTACAGAGGTGTAGGTCGTGGTTTTTACCCTTGTGAGTTGGGGTTTTCCGTGATAAAATATTGTGTCATTATTTTATTTACTTCACAAAACGTAACTGCTGTAATTTCTCAAAGGAACATATATAATAAACCTGTTCCTAAGGCGAATTTGGGGGTCAGAATTCCAACAAAAAAATCCCCTTGATATTTTATGTTTTTATTAATAATTATCACTTCGAAATAAATTTGGCAAAGGATTATTATGTACGTTAACAATGTATGCTTTCTTAATTATCATTTAAATGCATGCTTTGCAGTTTGCATGCAATATTTTAAGCAAAATACAAGTCGCTTTTACTGTCAAATTCTCTTAAACATTATTATTATTATTATTATTATTATTATTATTATAACATAAATAGAATTCTTGTACTTTGCTCATTAATAGTCCAGTTTAAATAATCAAGTACAACCAGGGCACTGGTACACAACCAAAGTTTAATTGTACAAACTTTATAATTTCCGAAAATATCCTTTCACATATTGAGTTTTTATTTTTATATATATTATCTCCCGTTTTAATTACTCGTTCACTTTTGATTTAGCATACTTATTAAAAAAGAATTATTAATATAGTGAGTTTATTATTTTATCTTTATTAATTATGAAGTAAATGCATTAAAAATTTAAAATTTCTAAAAAAGTTTTACCTTTTTCAAACTAATCAATTGAGGGTATGATAAGTAAAAAGAAAGTGTCATTTCTTAATATATCAAAATAGACAAATATTTAGGAATAACTAAAAAAAAAGAAGAAAAGTGAACAAGTAATTAAAAGATAGGAAGAGAGTATTTTCTTTGCAAGCTTTAGGTATTTATTCTTAAAAATAAAATTTTCAGTTTATTTAGTTCAAAAATAAAACTTCCATTTTAAGTTATTAAAGTAACATAAATTTTATTACTAAAAGTTATCTACATTTTAATTAATACATAAAATATGGAGTAATTTTTAAGTGAGTAGTAAAATATTTAATTAAAAATATATAATTTAGTAGTGGAATGAACATTTAAGAGAAATCAAAATATAAATTGACATAAGAATTAGGAAAATAAATTCAACTTATAATGTATTTATAAATAAAAATTATATTTATAAAATGTAAATCTTTAATAGAAAAACGTATGGTCATAAGAACAACAAAATTAAGATTGTGAATGTTATTATATATGTTGTTAAAAATTATGTTAATATTGGTGAATGGACTATAAAAGAGAGTTTGAGGGATGGGGGAGGGGGAGGGTATTTTTATTATTATGCATACTTTATTCTAAGATAAGTTATCTTTGGATTATTATTCTACTCCAAGAAAAGATAATTTATCTCAATCTTTGCAATCAAAAAACAAAATAAAAATTGCTTAAAAATTATTCTAAAATTAATTCTTCCTATTCATTTTGTCATGTCAATTTATTATTTTAATAATAAAATTAATTAAGTAATTTATTGTATAAATATATAAATTGAGCGATATTATTGATATATAATAAAATTTAATAATTTTATTGAATAAATTTCAAAATTAAATAACGTTTTAAAATGTTAACTCCAATTTTGGAGTTGCGCTTGGAGGGCTACATGTGAAGCCCTTGGAATTTAATTCATTCAGGCATTTAATTCCATTTAGTTCAGTTCTCTCCATTATCGGATTCAGCGATATTATTTTTACCACAATTTAGTACTGTGTGCTAAATTTTTGACACTCCCGGCAGGGCCGGCTCTCTGTATTAAAAAATAAGGCGTTTGTTTTAGGCTTTTAAATTTTAGAGTTCTAAATTTTTGTTAAGAATAAATTATATTTTAAAATTTTATAGAAAAATTAATTATTTATGATAAAAAGAATAAGGTTATACCAAGTCATCAATTTTTTGAGTCAAATTTTATGATTCTAACTCTTTTCTTTATTTAATATTTATCAATTTATTACTTGTATCATTAATATATTATGTTAAAAATACATGTAATAATTGCCTCACTTAAAGATATTTTTCAATGTTGAGTTGATAAAATCTTACCTAAAATTAGTATTCAAAAAAATAATATTAAGTACTAATAATTTTCATCTTAATAGTGTAATTTTTTTTAATAAATACGTATATGAAGTACATTTATATTTTAGGCCGCGAATTGAAATTTTGCTTTAGATCCCCAATTACGTTGAGCCGCCCCTGACTCCCGATTTGGCCATGTGATATGGTATCATGATATGAAATTCTGCTATGGTATCATGATATGGAATCATAAAATGAAATTAGAAGTTTTGTTTGGAAATGTGATATGAAATTTTTGTGTTGTATATTTTCTCATAAACATAAAAATTCCATAAGTTGTAAAATTATTAAACTAGCCCCAATTATTTATTCAATCTTATCAAATAAAAAATTATAAAATCACATAGTAAATTTTTAAAAGGTATTAAATCTCCATTTAAGTAATTGTTTCATTTAGCTTTAATAAAAAAATTGAACATAAATTATAGTAAACTAATTTTTAATATAATCCTCCCACATAGTACAAACAATTTCCTCAAGTTAAACTTGCATTTCTCGATCATGTGGCTGAGAAGACGAAGCAACATTGTTACTTTGAGCCATTTGTTGGTCAATATAATCCGCAACTATATTTTTCATGTTTATAGACCATAAATATTTCATCACTTTAACAATCAGTTCGTATGAGTTAAAGTGACTATATGTTGGTGAAAATTATAAATTTTAAAAAGTAATAATGTGATTATAAATTTTATTTACATATGAATAAATAGTTAGTAGATATGATTGTGGGGTTGTTTTAACAAAATATAAACTTGTGGATCAGTTTTTGTATTAAAATATCTCAAATCATGATATATAATCAGCATGTAATTTCATATCATGCTTTTTGGACAATATGAAATCACATCTCAGAATATAAAATCATGAGATTAAATACTGTCCAAACGTTGATTTCATCTCACGACACTATATTGTGATATGATATTGCACGACCGCTACATTTCAAAATAAACATTTAGACTTTATGTTCTATAAAAGGGTAGTTGAAGTGCTGGGTACTTTACAGGGTGTTTCAATAATTTACAAAGAATTAAAATAATATTATTGGCTGAAAAGACATTTTATCGTAGCATGAATATCAATATTAGATGGAATTAACCATATTCTCCTTTGCTAGTGTAACAACCCTTATGGTCGTTTTGAGTACTAGAACTTTTATTTCATAAAATATTTTTTTCAATAAATTCTAAATAGGAGTTTTGGACTATTCGTAATTACAATTATGAAATTGAGGGGTAGTTTAAATAATTAATTTAGTTGGTGATTAAAGAAAATAACCTAACAATTAATCTTGAAACATCGAACAATTGGTGGATTATTATCTCATCGTGGTTGGAAACTTGGAACTCTGTACTTGAATCGCCTTTTTTCACAAAACTTTTACACCGACAAACTTTTCGAGATCAAGCAATGTGCTTTCAAGAATTCCTTTTGAAATTTAATTACTTAGAAATAAATTTGGCCAACATGAATGTAGCACAACATGAGTCTAATTTGTGATAAGAATTTCTGGTCCTTCCTTTGAGCCTCTATGCAATCCATTTTGTGGTATAAACACCAACAAACGCAAAAGGAGGTGAATTGTGTTAGGTAAGATTTTCAGTTTAACTGATGAATCATAACTTTGCGCTAAACAATCAGAAAGGGGAAAAAAAGAGACAATTTTGTTTCATTGAATGATTCGACGGAAGGCCTTATTATTGAAGAGAGATAAACATAGTAGGTCTGTCTAAACACTAGAGAATTACATAATGATGTTTAAGAAACCTTTAAGAAAGATACAACATCAATGACAACAGTGACGACAACAAAGACGAAGAATGATGATACGAGGAGTTGGCCCAGCACGCCTGCGTAGTTCATAGTAATAAAGACATGATTAGCTCCAACAATGAAGCCTACGAGGTTCAACACGGAAAATGCTATCAATGGCAGAGCAAGTATCCCTATTCCTTGGAAATCAAATTTGCCCTTCTCGTATTTCTTGAGCTTTTCCTTGTCAATTGCCTTGTCCGACAAATACAATTTCTCTCCTTGTGTTCCGACTATCTTGTCATATATAGCTTTCAATCCTCCTAACCATATTGCGCTAACTCCCATCATCATCAATGCCCTGTATTCCATCCACCACGTTTTAACTGATCCCCCTTCTGGAATTGACTCCGACATATTCTCCAAAATTGTCGATATGAAAGCAATCACATACACTGCAAACCATGGATCATGTACCTCAGGGTAGACTTGGAAGCCAAACAAAAGGCCAATAGAAGGAACACTAGCATACATAACCATTCCCCAAGAATAAAGAGTGAAATACATCAAATAGGCATAGCACATGCATTGGAGAGTTCTCATCCTACTACTCAAACCATAAGTGATGGGATTGAGATGTGATAGACCAGCTTGTGTAAGTGCAGCAACCCATTTTATGAGCTGTGATGAGAAACCTTGCATATCAACTGGGGCACAACCCAAGAAAGATGGCCTGTCTGGATACAAATAAGTAGATGTCCACCCTTTGCAGTGTAATAGATAACCAGTAAAAGTGCTCTCCAAATGACAATCGTATGAATAACCAATCTGCGTAACAAATATTAAGTCAATCCAAACAGACTCTTAAACAACAAATATGAAAAGTAAATAAATTATGACTTGCCTCTTGACCCCAATGTGTGCCATCCTCATATGCACAAGTAGCTAAGATCTTAGCTTCCTCTATGATATCTTCTGATATGACTTTATCTGCCTTAACATAACCATTTTTCTCCTCTAATGAAGCAAGGAACTTTTTACTCCTTCCAAAATGCTTTTCCGGTGAACTAAGATACGCCTCTGTCACCACCACCCAACAATTTTTACTAACCAACCAAATATTTCATAATAGAAAGTTGTTTTACTAAATTGATCTGTTTTGACTATTCATAATCATAAGGGTAATTTTGGAAGAAAATTATATAATTTTCTCTAGATTTGCAAAAATGAACCAGTGAAATATTAAATCTATTTTTTATTATAAATAAAAAGGAAAAGTATTATACTACTCTATTTTTACTTGTTCAATCTACTTCCTCTGTTGAAATAATATTTATTCAATATTAATTTTACACGCTTTTTAAAAAATTTATATAAATAGAAAAATAATTTTATTATATTACTCTTTAAATATAAAAAATATAGAAAAGATTCTTTTGGCCAAAATTTGTCTAAAATTGTATGTTACCTATGTTATTTTACTTTTTAAAATATTTTCACCCTTTTAATTTTAATACATGTCAATTAAAAATAGAAAAAAGATCAATATAATTTTTAAAAAAAAGGTTGACCAAGTTTTCTTATCATTTAGCATTATCCATTAAAATAATATCTGGAAAATTTATAATAAAAAATGACTATAATTAATTGTAAGATAAATTAAAACTAAATATAAAATTATCCATTATTTTCATAAATTGAACTGATAATATTGGCCATCCAAAATAATATCACGGACAATTACTAGTATTAGACCTAGAGAGTGTAAATAAATTTGTAACATACCTTTTACTCCTGGACTTGTGTATAACGCCTTCCTCTTGAGAAAATAACCAGTTCCAGATAACACTGGGCCTTGGATACCATCCATTCCATGCCATATTGTCTAAAAAATAAAAAAATAAAAAGTAAATTACCATAATCAACCTTAATGTAAAATCATTTCACTACTAAATTTAATTTAAAAGTAAGAAAAAAAAAATTTTAAAACCTTGTAAGCCTGTCTAATTTTGACATCATAAATATCGGACTTGCTGACATTGTAAAAGACTTGAGGGAACTGAACATAGGCTAAATCAGATGATAGCTTTGGATCAAGATGAAAACACATTGCTTTCCTAGCTGATATCGGATCATGACAGAAGAAATCACAATCTAACACCAGTACATAGGGGGCATTACTCATTATTCCAGAAACTCGAAGCTGCAATCACAAAATTAATTAAATATTATGTTAGAAAATTGTGTTGTACAGCTAGCTAGCTACGAGACACATGAATTTTAAAAATAATTAATTAATTCATACTAGAGCATTTGCAGATCCACCCTTGAAATGATGAAGACGGTTGAATCTTCTTTCACGGGATACATAAACTAGCAAGGGCATTTTCGTTAAATCATCGACACTCTTTTCGTTCTCCCTCTCGTTTATTACCTGCTCGCAAACACCGGCCATCAGAATGAAGATAAAAATTGAGAAAAATAGTATAGGCAGATCTTATCTAAAACTGCATTTTCGTTTACTGTTCAGAATACCTTAATAAGCGAAGCTCTGTCAGGCACTACGTTGCCATTGATTTTTCCAGATTCACCAGCATGTTCCACGTTCTGCTGGAACTCTTCATATTTCAACTGCAATTTATTTTTTTTACAGTTAATTCATCAGCAATAAATAAATAAAATAATGGATTCTTGACTTCTAATACAAAAAAAAAGGTAATTCATCCATACTTTAATTTCTTTCATTTCAGCAGCAAAATCATCATTCTTAAGAACACGGTCATCATCTCCTAACGGAGAAAAAAATGCTTTTGGGCATCTCGTTTTAATTCCATACTTTCTACAGAAAGGTAACCATAGCTTTGCAAACAAACATGCTTGTTCCATGGCGTACAAGGACAATGGACATCCTCCATCATCGGCCAGATACACAGCCAATTTATCGGTGGGATAATCAAGAGCCATTGCGGATATCACAGTGTTCATGACATCTACAATTGGCTCTTTCTTAGGATTGGCAGTGAACACCATTACGTCAATTGGCGGTAGATCGGAATCTTTGCAAGTAATGTTTTCAGGGAAAACATCTCGTTCAACGGGGCGCCAACGAGTTCCTTGTCCGAAGAACCACTTGAGAATGAAACTAAATTCACCAAAAGTGATGAGTAGCCAAGCAAGTGCTTGTAAACTGAGAATGTTTTCGAATTTAAACAAATTAGATACACGGTAGTATATTAATGCAAGCATGATTATTGAGTGGATGAACATGTGGAGTCGGTATACGGTGGTGATAGGTTGTGGAACAGTGCTTTTGTTGAGCTCCATGGTTTTTTTCATGGTGGTTTCTCTCTGCACTCCCTCTTCCCTCTCTTGCTCTTTCACCACACCTATATATGGCTTCAATATTTTTGGTTGCACTAAAAATAAAAAATACCAAAATGATCCTTAATGTATTTGATAATGCTTTATTTGGTCATTAATAGGTTTCAACTTATTGAAATGATTTTTAATGTATAACAATTAACCATTACGGTTCACAATCACTTCTGTTTTCACCAAGTAATAAATATTTTATTCGTTTTAATTTAGTTATATTTTTTAATTTGATACAATATTTTAAAAATGATTTTTAAAATTTAAAATAATTAGTAAATATTTGTATGGTAATAAATTATTTAATTAAAAGTATAAAAAAAAATTAAATTATTTTTTATTATAATAATATAATATTCTTTTTTAGACGAACTACCAAGAAAAAGGTATAGGTAAATTCAACCAAGAGAGCATGAGTTGATGGGTTGCTTGGTAGTTGGATGAAAAATATGTTATTTATATAATATTTTTTTATAAACTAGTATAATGTTTGGTAGGTAAAGAAGAAATGAGTTATATATTTATAAAAATTAATATGATATTTGGTTGATAATTTAGATATCGCATAATTGATACATATATAGGTTATGAAAATATATACGTACTATTTTATATCTGATACAAGATGAAATAATAAATACATGTGTAGTCACATAAATGATTAATCTCTACATAACTAATATTTGCTTAAAATAATGTATAGATTCATTAATAACTATCTCTACATTACTTATATAATTCTAACCAAGCTACCAAACCATCTCTGAGCCTATTAATCTATGTATCCCAATTTAAATGATACTTTTTGGATTTTTAGATTTAATTTATTTATTTTTATCTTTGATCGTAAGTTCTTCATACTTATTTTAAATATTTTGAATTGTCAATTATTATATTTTTTTAATAATTTGATAGCAGCTTCAAATATATTAATTTTAATTTAAAAAACACGAATATTTCATATCAAAACTTGAATTTTTTATAATTTTCAAATATTAAACTTGGCTCAAATAATAATTTTTTTTAGTATTTATAAACTTGGGATATTTGATAAATACATTTGCCAAGCTATATAATCAAACACCATTTTCTAATTTATTTTTCAAGTTTTTTTCAAATATTATTGGGACCAAACGGATCCTTAATCTATTTGATTTTCGAAATTTTTATTAAGTCCTACTATGCCACATTGAGACATGACAATATAAATATTTGAAGGAAAAAATGAAATGGTGTGAGTGACTCCTAAAAATAAATATGACAACATTTGGCTACAACTTTTACAAACTCTCTGGTTTAAACCCTGAAGTATAAATTAATGTCATATTCTAACCCGTCGGACAAAATATCTTAACCTTTATCACTGAAACGTGTCAGAATTTTTAAATTCAACTACAACGCTCGTATGAGTGAACATGTTCTAAATTATACGCTTTTGAATTGTCATTTTTATTAAGAAAATAATAATTAATATAATAAATATATTATTTTATTTTTATCAAGTATGAAGTGAATAAAATAAAAAATTAAAATTTACAAAAAGTAATATGTTTTTCAAAATAATTATTGAGGACATAGGTAAAAAATGTCCACTCTTAGAGCCTGTTTGGCTCAGCTTAAAAGCTGGTCAAACTGACTTAAAAGCTGATTTTTGACTTATTTAGCTGTTTGACAATATTCAAGATAACTTATTTTAAGTTAAAAAAAACTTATTTTAAGCCAAAAGTTAAAAGCTGGGGTAGGGGTGCTTTTTTTTTTTAGCTTATAAGCTGTTTTAAGTTGACCACATTTTTATCTTTTTGCCTTTAGTATTTTAATATAATCTCCAAATTACCCACATAACCCTAACATCTCTTTCTTCCATTTTTCCCTTTTCACGTTTGGCATAGCAACTTCAGCACTTTTATCCAAACACATAACTGCTTATTTTAAAAATAAGTTTCAGCACTTTCAAAAGTACTTTTTTAAAGCTGCTTTTATTAAGCCCATCCAAACAGGCCCTTAGTTTGTCAAATAGAGAAATAATTTGGGATAATTAAAAAAAAAGTGAACAAGTAATTATATACAGATGAAGTATTAACTATCACAATTTTAGATTTTATGTTTCTTAAAAATTTAGGTAAATTTATTATTGTATCCTTGTTTATTGTACTATTAAAGTCAAATATTCAATCAATGAAAATGAATTGATTTATTTTGATTAGTTAATTAGATCAATGAATATGAATTATTTACTTAACTTTTTATATATTTTCAAGTCTAATAATTCTTAAGTGTTAGAATGATAAAGATTTTGATAATTGACAAATACAGAAACAGATGAAAGAAACAGGTTGTACAGACGTGTTCCTTACAAAACGAATCCGACTTGGATAAGGAGAACGTCAACCACGTGAATTAGAAGTTATAAAGCTGTGGAATTATTATTTTTTTCGACAAGCAACAAGTACAAAAAGTTTCCTTTTATAAAGGAGTTCAAAGCCAAGTGAAAGAAGGAAAACTAATTCCTATTTAAGGAAATCTATTTAAGGAAATTGTGTTTTCTTATTTATTTAAGGAAATTCTGTGGAAAAGGAGTCCAAGTAGAAGTCAACAAGGATTTGTAGAAGGCAAATACAAGTTGAATTATACAAGGATTTTTTGAAGTTTTGATCTATAAATAGGGAGCTATTTGCATCAAAGAAATTGCGCACTTACATAGATAGAAGATCAAAACACGATCAAGAAGTTTGAAAGAGTTTTGAGATTTATTGGGAGTATAGCAATTTGTGAGGAAAAATTGTAAGATTGTATTCAAGAGTCTTGTTTACAATCTGAGTTTTGTGAGTAGGAGTTGTTCGACAAGTTGTAGAACTTGAAGAACATTGGAAGATATAAAACCGGGGGGTTTTGTGTCTTTGGCTAGCTAGAAATTAGAGTTTATAATTTCTTAGCTAGGAATTAGAGTTTATAATTCCTTAGGTTACATAGCTTTGTAATCTTTTGTTGAGACTTGAAATTTAATAAAGTGGAGTTAAATCCTACAGAGGTGTAGGTCGTGGTTTTTACCCTTGTGAGTTGGGGTTTTCCGCGATAAAATATTGTGTCATTATTTTATTTACTTCACAAAATGTAACTGTTGTAATTTCTCAAAGGAACATATAGAATAAACCTGTTCCTAAGGAGAATTTGGGGATTAGAATTCCAACAATTGGTATCAGAGCAGGTTATCTTTGAAGAGTCTAACAACTCAAGATAAGATCATAATGAATTCTGCACCTCCTCTTGGGCATGGTCAAGGGCAACACATCAACAGACCACCATTATTTAATGGAGAATACTACTCTTGGTGGAAGACAAGAATGGAAGATTTCATTCAAGCTGAAGATTACGAACTATGGGTTAGAATTACTAATGGACCATTAATTCCTACTATTACTGATAGTGAAGGGAATAAGGTACCTAAACCTATAGAAAAGTATGGAGAAACCGATTACAAGATGTTGGGAAAGAATGCAAAAGCTAAGTGCATTCGGGTATGTGGATTAGGACCTGATGAGTTTAACCGCATCTCTAGTTGTACCTCTGCAAAACAAATATGGGACACTTTAAAAAACGCTCACGAAGGTACAACTCAAGTTCGTAAATTCAGAATTGCCAGACTTTGTTCTGAATATGAAGCCTTCAAGATGAAACCCGGAGAATCACTTCAAGATATGATCACCAGATTTACCACTGTTGTAAATGAGTTAATATCCTTGGGCAAAGTATACACCACTGAGGAACAGGTAGACAAAGTACTAAGGACTCTGCCTAGATCATGGGAAATAAAAGTTACTGCAATCAGAGAAGGCAAAGATCTAACCAATATGACTTTGGATGAATTAGTAGGAAATCTCAAAACTTATGAGAAGAATGTTGACAAAAGAGGTGAAGGAAAAAAAGAGAAAAATCTTGGATTTAAAGCAACTGAAAGTGATGAATCTGACATAGATGATGATGATCTTGCTCTGATAAGTAAGAACTTCAAGAAACTCTTAAAAAGGGGATTAAACGCTAGCAAGAAATCACCACCCAAAAAAGAAATAAATCTTGAGAGACTACAGAGGGAGGCTGCTTCAAGTGTGGTGAGACAGATCATCAGATCAAAGATTGCCCAATGTGGGAATTAGAATGGAAAAAGGAAAAAACTGAAAAAGAAAGGAAGGAACTCTTTAATAAAAAGAAAAACAAAGAAAAAGAACAAGCAATGTATGCAGCTTGGGGAACAGGTTCTTCAGACATGTATGAAGAAGATGATGAGGACATTGCTTTGATGGCGATAGAAGAATCAGATGCTGAACCTGAATCAGACTCTGAAGAAACAGAGGTAAATCTTCTTAACCTAAAAGATAAACTAGTAAAGTTCTCTAAGAAAAAACTTTTATTCTTATTACTTGCTTCCATAGACACAATTCAAGAACTTGTTAACACCAAGAGCCAACTACTTGCTTCTTTATCTAGCTTAAAGTTTGACCACATTGATCTTAATAAGAACAAACATGACCTTCAAGGGAAAATCAAGCAACTTGAATCTCACAATCTGGAACTAAGAACTGAGAATCTAAAATTAAAAGTTCTTGGTAAAGAAAGAGGGAGTGAACTGCCTGACCAAACACTTGAGGTCGACAAACTCAAAAATGTTTTAAAACTAGAAAAGGAAAACTCTAGAAGAATAAATCTTGAATTAACTAGGATGAGAAGTGATCTGGAAAGAGCAAATAAGTGGATAAAATCCTCCATGATAGTAACCCATCTAGGTAACAATAATAGGAACATTAAAACTGGAATAGGATATGAACAATCCATAAATGGGAATCCTATGTTTTGTATTACTTGTGGTATCTCAGGTCACTCTAAACAATATTGTGCTAAATACAAAGCTAGTGCAGAAAATAATGCAAGAGGAACTTATAAAACTGTTCAAAGGAACAGGTATACTTAGAGGAAAAATAATCTGTCCAAGTGGGCTTATAGAGATCTTATTCATCCTTTTTGTCAATACAAAGGACCCAATCTAGTCTGGGTTCCTAAATCTAACATTTGAATTTGCAGGAAAAGTGAGAGGAAGCAAACAACATTCAACAATTGAACATGTTGTTTCAGATGCATGATTGTAACTTAAAAAAAATCCTCTCACTTGAAGAAAAAAAAAAGGAAGAAGAATGGATGAATAACATTAACTGAATTTTTTTTTGAAAAAAATTGTTGAAAAAAAATGGAGAAAGACTGAAGAAGCATGTTGAAGGAAACAGGTTCAACCTATGCAGTATCTAACAATTATGCGCACTATGATGATCAATCAATCAAAAATATGATCAGCCAAGGAAAACACTTTCAAAAGGAACAATTTGAAACTTGGGGATGATTAAGGTTACATAAGTATCCAAAAATGGCTAATGAACATTGCGCATATTGCCCTCTAATATTGAATTCTATGCTCAGTTTTGTATATTAAGTTGTATGTCTCTATACCACTTTTAAAATCATGCTACTCATGCACTATAACATTGTATTTGCATCTAGCACAGGAGATAGACTTGGTAAAATTGAAGCAAAATTCAGCATTATCCAGAGATCTAAGGTATGTGCACTACAATTATTCATGATTAAATATAAAGTCAATGCACTTGAACCTATTTCTTCCACTTGTCCCAAAAGATATCCATGCCCTAAATACTACCAAACCAAATATCTTCTTAAAAAGCCTTATCCCAATGTGATGGTCTGTGGTTGAGATGAATTTGATGGAGGACACCTCTACTTGGGGCCTTATAAATACAGATTAAGAAAGTAGAGTGTGCTGGTTCTTAGGGGGAATATTTTGTATTGAGTAAAGTCTTGGAGGATTTACATTGTGAGGGGGAATATTTTGGAGACCCTATACTTAAACAAAGTTCACTTGTTAGGATCAACTTGGGTGCATCTAGTAAAAGGGAATCGATGAGAGATACATCTGTCGAACCTAGTTCTTCTATTGGGAACCATATAAACTGGGATTTCGAATTGATATAAAATAAAATAAAATTTATAGTTGGTGCTGCAGTTGATAGTACACGTCCAAGGAACATATTGAGAGAACATGTTCCTTTACAAGTGATATTCAAGAAAATTTGTTCCTCTTACTGACTCTATTGAAATTAAAGATGAGTGAACTATTGTTTCTACAGAAAGAACATGATTGATTGAACAAGTTCCTTAAAAGTGAAAAAAAAGGATTGAGCGTGCATAGACCAAGGTTAACTTTGAAATTGAGAAGGCTGCTAATTTTGTTAATCCAAAAGATATTTTTGCTGCTGAAAATGACTTTTATTTATCCACTCATCTTTTGATATTACCTAACCACTCTAGCCTTTGACTTCCAAATTTTTTTCCCATCACAAGTGCTTGATTCTATGTTTAATTTTGATTACATTTGTGGTGTATATGCTTTTTGATTAATGCTAATGTTGGGTTTGAGTTTCATGTTAATGTCTATCTCCTATGTTTATGGTAATGCTTTGTTTAGCTCATTGGGTTCTTGATTTTTAAGTGTTTGTGTAAGTGATAGCCCCAATGACCATGAGTATAGAATTTGCCTAATGTCAAAAGGGGGAAGCAGTTGCATATGAATTATGTGTACCTATTCAATGCAAGCAGATAAAATTTGTCATAGTCAAAAAGGGGGAATTTGTTAAAATATTGTTGTTTTGAAGTATGGCAAAGTTAAGGAGTTGTAGTAGTAACATGGCAAAAGAAGGAAGATGTGTGTCTTATTTGCTGAGCATCATCAAAAAGGGGGAATTTGTTAGAATGATAAAGATTTTGATAATTGAAAAATACAGAAACAGATGAAAGAAACAGGTTGTACAGACGTGTTCCTTACAAAACGAATCCGACTTGGATAAAGAGAACGTCAACCACGTGAATTAGAAGTTATAAAGCTGTGGAATTATTTTTTTTTCGACAAGCAACAAGTACAAAAAGTTTCCTTTTATAAAGGAGTTCAAAGCCAAGTGAAAGAAGGAAAACTAATTCCTATTTAAGGAAATCTATTTAAGGAAATTGTGTTTTCTTATTTATTTAAGGAAATTATGTGGAAAAGGAGTCCAAGTAGAAGTCAACAAGGATTTGTAGAAGGCAAATACAAGTTGAATTATACAAGGATTTTTTGAAGTTTTGATCTATAAATAGGGAGCTATTTGCATCAAAAAAATTGCGCACTTACATAGATAGAAGATCAAAACACGATCAAGAAGTTTGAAAGAGCTTTGAGATTTATTGGGAGTGTAGCAATTTGTGAGGAAAAATTGTAAGATTGTATTCAAGAGTCTTGTTTACAATCTGAGTTTTGTGAGTAGGAGTTGTTCGACAAGTTGTAGAACTTGAAGAACATTGGAAGATATAAAACCGGGGGGTTTTGTGTCTTTGGGTAGCGAGAAATTAGAGTTTATAATTTCTTAGCTAGGAATTAGAGTTTATAATTCCTTAGGTTACATAGCTTTGTAATCTTTTGTTGAGACTTGAAATTTAATAAAGTGGAGTTAAATCCTACAGAGGTGTAGGTCGTGGTTTTTACCCTTGTGAGTTGGGGTTTTCCGCGATAAAATATTGTGTCATTATTTTATTTACTTCACAAAACGTAACTGTTGTAATTTCTCAAAGGGACATATAGAATAAACCTGTTCCTAAGGCGAATTTGAGGATCAGAATTTCAACATTAAGGATAAAATAAAATTATAATATTATTTACTCATTAATTTTATAAAACAATAAATATTAAAAATTTGTCCGTTTAAAAAGATTATTATTATTATAATTAAAAATAGTTTATTTTTTTAGAAAATATGTAATTTTTCACGAAATAACTTTCAGCACTCATAACTATCTATAAATATTATGTATTATAAAAATGATAAATGTCAACTATAAAGATCTTTTTTAGTGATACAAAGTTGAAATATACATGTATTCGTTGATATAACATTGATACAAATGTTAGCAATCAATTAGACAAATACAAAATGTAAAACTTGATATAATATTGAATAATTGTATTCTAACATTGATATAATTATATTCATTGATACAACAGTGATATAATTATTTTCGCCGATAAAATTTATTCATTTATACAAATCGTTTTCGAATACACAATATACATACTAGTTATATATAAATATGTATCGAGCAAATATACAAGTACAATTCATTTGTTTTGTCTTTATGCCCTATATCTCGCTGATCTCTTTTATCCCTCTCTTAATCTCCCTCGACTCTCTTTCACTTCTAACATGTAGCTACAGAGTGAAGCAAGCTATAGTTATTTTGCATGATTATGTTTTTAGTCTTAGCAATCTTTGCAATTTTCTCTAGTATAATTTTGAATAAAGATTGTATAACAATGTAAAAAAAATTTTAAGGAACATTTAATCATGTGAGATGAAATTATGTTTTGAAATTATGAAAGGAAATCACATGAGATGAAGTGGAAGTTTTTTTTTGGGCTTTTGGCAAGTAATTTCAACTTTTAAGTTGTATTTTTTACTCATAAAAAGAATCATAAGTTTTGAAAACTATCAAAATGCTCCAATTACTTGTACAATGTTATTGAATAAACAAAAGTATAATATACTTTCACAAAGACATTCTTAAAAATACGACATTATTCATAGTACTTTAGTTTAATTAAAAAGTAATATCTAACATGACTTGTATTTCTCTTTGATATAATTGTTATACTGTAACGACCTGTTTAGTCGTTTGGAGCAGCAGAGTTAATTTCTGGAAATCACTGACTGGGTCGACGGATACCACGACGGACCGTCATGGGCGCGACGGACCGTCGAGGGTGTCTCGTTCCAAAACACTTAGAATTTAGAAATTTGGGTACTGAGATCGACTCTCTGAACTTCGCGACGAAATGGCAGGACGGACCGTCACACACCCTTTAGTGAAATTTAGTCTCTGAACTTTGTGACGGACATGCAGGACGGGCCGTCACAGGCTGCGTGACCCTGACTGGGTCGGATTTCTGTTAAATATTTTAAGGGGCGTTTTGGACTATTCCTGCTTATAATTATAAAGTTAGTGG
>NC_028643.1:67652978-67654274 GCF_001406875.1 Solanum pennellii | reverse complement strand
TAATTTGAGGATAGATGTTCTTGTGGTGATGACTTCCAGTTTTTGGGAATAATAAATATTGAGTTTTTAGAAGTTATTTAATCGATTTTCATTAATGAGTTTAAGTCTTCCGCATTTTATTATGTTATTTATGGTTGAAATGTTGGGGTTTAGATTGGTTGGTTCGCTCACATAGTAGGATAAGTGTGGGTGCCACTCGCGACCCGTTTTGGGTCGTGACATATACCCGGCTATTTGAAAGAGTTAGAATTAGAAAGAATCATTTTTGGAAATAATAAGTATGAGTTTTGGGTCAACTTTAAATGATCATAACTTTTATTACATGGTCAGTTTGGTGGGCTACAAGATATCAAATGAAAGGTCTTTCAATTATCTTTCCAAGGCTACCGAGTTTGTTAATTGTCGAGTTTATATGAGGGAGATATGCATGTTCGAAGTTAGGTTGTCTGGATAAGGAAAGTCACCCAGATTTAAAAGGGGTATTTCAGTCATTCTCTTACCCAATTATGTCATTTCATTTTTAAATTAACTAGGTATCTAAACTGAATTGCTTCAGTTTATGCACTCAAATTTCACTCTAGGGTATTTAGAGAAAGAACTCACGAGGAGAAAAGGGGAGAAAATGTCAATATTTCATCAAGTTCTTGAAGGTTTCATTGCAGATTTCGCCAAGGGTTGATCCCTAAGTGGTATGTGAGCTCATAGAGCGTTGGGTTCGTTCACCCACACGTCAATCATGTTAATTTCAGCATATTCTCGTCCTAATAAGTTGAGGATTTGATGTTCTTGAAATTGTCTTCAATATTGATATTGGATGTAATTCATAAGTTTCTTGAGATAGTATTGTCACGACCCAAAACGAGCCGCGAGTGGCAACCACACTTATCCTACTATGTGAGCGAACCAACAAATCTAAACCCCAACATAATGCGGAAGACTCAAAATATTATTAATAAAACCAATAAATAAACATTCTAAAATTTATCAACTCTTATCCCCAAAATCTGGAAGTCATCACCACAAGAACATCTATCCTCAAATTACTAAATCTAAGAGTATTTAAGAAACTAAAATAGGTAAATGAATGGTCCATGCCCGAACTTCAAGGACATCAAGACGTGAATAAGAGAATCCAGTCCGAGCTAGGAACAATAGCTCACCCTGAAATCTGACGTGCTGAAGACTGGCTAGAGTTGCGGACGAGTTGAAGTTGATGGCACGTTTGATGCATTCCATAATTAACAAAGAAGGGAAATAAAAGTAGGGGTCAGTACAAGTACTGAGTAGGTATCATCG
>NC_028643.1:67637019-67646451 GCF_001406875.1 Solanum pennellii | reverse complement strand
CGTCACAAAGTTCAGAGACTCAATTTCAGTAAAAGGTCTGTGACGGTCCGTCGTGGCTACGACGGTCCGTACTGCAGTTCCGTCGTGAAGTTCAGAGAGTTGATCCCAGTACCCAGATTTTCAGAGTTTAAAGTGTTTTGGAACGATGACCCCCCGACGGTCCGTCGTGACCATGACGGTCCGTCGACTGTTCCGTCGACTCAGCTAGTTTCTATCAAAATAATCTTGCTGCTCGAATTGACTAAACAGGTCGTTACAAGTATTATCGATTTTAAGAGTTTTTTAGTTACATTTTTGGGTACATGTGTTGGATAACCGAATCTAAAGAGAAATTAACCAAAAAAAATAAAATTTAGTCTAACTAAGAACAGAAAATGAGTTGAAAAATTCGTCGGAATTACCTGGGGAAAGTCCCCCTGATGAGCCAAAGAAGCTAGGACGGCGCGCCAGTAGTGCGCCAAGATTGAGTCCTTGAACTTTACAGGTTTGGCCATATGCCAAGGTTGCATGACCCCACTTGTTATTTGTTGTTTAGCCTTTCTGAGTTCTTCTAAAGTGTACTAATTTTAATGTGTCACGTGTGCTGAAGATTTGTGCATTCGTGCATATTAGACCATCTCCACTCAAAGACTAAATTTTACCCTAAATTTTTATTTGTTGTAAAATTTAGTGTTTTAAAATTCAAATCCAACATTAATTTATACATCATTTTAATGTGTAAGTAGTGTTACACCAAATAATGTAACATTATTCCTCACATTAATTCATTTTATTGAATATTTTAATATTATTTTATTATAAAAACTTTTAATTAAACATTATATGAATCATATGTTTTAATTAAATCTCTTGTATATTTAATTACTTTTAGATAATATATTTATAATATTAATTTTAGATATAAAGTTTACTTTTTTTATAAGTTAATTTTTCTATATATTACTTTTTTTAAAAAAATAACTTTAATTCTACTATATATTAAATTTGGATATAACTACAATTAACTTTCACAAAAATTAAAATGCAAATACATAAATTATTAAACAAATATATGGTGAATGGTTTAGAAATAATATATTTTATGAAATAAGAAAAATAATATAATAATGATGAGAGAGAAAATATTCATTTTTTATGTAAAATTTGGTGCAATAAATTGGAATCAATTTACACCAAAATAATATTAACATCAAATTTAATGTAAAAATTTAATGTTTGAACTGGAGATGCCTTAATAGGTACAACTAGCATTACTTGTGCAAGAAATATTGGATGTGATCAAAGAATTTCTTGTTAACCTATGAGTATGCTTGAATCAATGATCGATCAAAATTAAATTAATTTGATTGATTTTTAAATTATTAAAATTAAAATCAATCTAAATGTAATATACATTTATCAATCTCACTATAATTGATTTTGATTCAATTGTCAAGTTATTAATCATATAAAATAAAATAAAATAAAAAACAATTCATTCAAAAGAAAGAAAAAACCGATTCAAAAAAAAACAGATTTTCTTCCTATCATTTTGAAACTTAAAATTCTTATATGGTTATTCCTTCTAATATTGTTAATTAATATAATGTATTGAACAACATAAACTATCCAAATAAATATATAATCTCATCAATATTGTTGGACAAACAAAAGGTGTATCGTACCTTATTGTCTTTCATTAGACTTTAGCATTTTTTGCATAAAAAATTGTTCATAAGCATAATATATTAAAAGTATATAATCAAAAAATTGTCTATATAATTTATTTTATTGGTTCATTATTTCTTCAACTTTTTAACATCAAATCAGAACTGAATCAATTATCATCAATTTTTAAAATGTAAAAGTAAATTAAATAAAATTCAATTTATTTAATCAATTTAATTAGTTTGATTTTTCAATTTGAATTACCCAACTTGTGAACATCCATAGCAGTAGATAATCGATTTCATGAGTTAGTATCTTAAAATATTATCAAGAAAAATTATTTAATTTTATTTTATATCGATAAAATTACTCAACTTGGAATTTTTCTTAAACACCTCAAAAATTAGAAATTGAGATTGGAAACGAAAAGATTCATTTTTGTCATTGAGATTGTGGTTTACGAGTCCAACCTGCGTTCAGTAGGTAGTTCTAGGAGTCATAGGAAAGAAGTCGTAGGACTTGGTTTGAGGTTTGAAAATGACAAGTCGTTTAACCTAGAAATGGATCAGACAAGACATATCATAAAGTGTTTTACGGGTCGTAGAAGGTACCTGTAAAAGTGATCTAGTATTATTGAAAATTTTGGGCTTAAACTTCAAGTCTACAAAAGATGTCTACTTGACAGCCCCCGCTTCTGCCTCTACTAGGTGGTGACAAACCTCTGTAAAAATTGTAGGTTGATTGACGGTATGTAGGAGTGATTCGTGAAAATTGGCTGGACTTTTGGGTTCTAATAATTGGTTGTACGGTCCGTAGAATCTCCTACGAACCATATGTCCAAACTGTAGAGTTGTTTGACAAATTTTATTAAGGATGTTTTGTTCTTTTCCTACCCAATTAACCTCTAAACTACATAGTGATTTATACATATATATCCAAGCATTTGGAGATAAATATCAATTAAAAATTTTTAGACTACCCAGAAAATAGTACGAAATACAGAGACAAAATTTTACTTGTATTTCTCTACTTATAGAAAATATGTATTTAAATGTATCTGACTTGGACGGAGAAAGTATATACCATAAGCTTGTCATTAGTGAAAGTATTACTCAATCAAACAAAACATCGATATGTACAATCAAAAGGACTCTTTCCTATGCAATTAAAGAGAATGACGATACACAATTCAACTCTTTTCCATAGATAACCTTTACTTCAACTTTTATGTTGCCTTTTTCTCTATTTTTCTTTAGATTCTGCCCTCTTTTCAATTTACTAGTTGCCAACAAGGATCCTCTTTTCTTCATATTTCTCAACTTCTATATAAAAAAAATGTCTTTTTTTTTTCTTTTGCTTACTAACAACAAACATATCTATTTTATAAATGAGCACCGGTCACTTTCTACTCTTTTTTTTTCTTCACATAATCATATTTCTCTAAGTCTTTACCTTTTTTTTTTTTCATTTCCTTTTTCTGTTTTAAGCTTTTCAACTATACATATATATATATATACTGATTAATTATAATAATAAAAATAATAAAGTTGTCAATTTTTTTATT
The DNA here is from genome assembly GCF_001406875.1 of Solanum pennellii. NCBI lineage: Eukaryota > Viridiplantae > Streptophyta > Magnoliopsida > Solanales > Solanaceae > Solanum > Solanum pennellii. Next base: position 67,643,240 of record NC_028643.1, on the reverse strand, counting down.
TTTTAAAATTATCAAATAAAGCAATTATGTGTATCGAAACTAATATTTCAAGAAAAAAATTTAAGATTGATGGAAATATGCAAACTTTCTGACTTTTTACCCGACAAACTTGTTCAGGAGTAATTTTAAACATCTTTCTCCAAATTCTGAAGTAATCTCCAAGAATAGATCAAGCTTAAAAACATAATTGAGTTCTAAATAATAATTCAATTAAAGAAACATGATAATACATTTTTTTAAATTAAATATTTAATTGGAGGTTTTCAAATAAATATAAAAATATATAATTCAAATTTTTCAAAAATGTCAAATTTTTTAAAATTAGTTTAATATAAAAAAAATTATTGCAAGTACGAGGTTTGACAGATAAAAAAGTTGGAAAATCCACATATTTCCATCAGTCTTATTTTATTTCTTGAAAATATTAGCTAGGATACACTTAATTACTTTATTTGATAATTTTAAAAAATAAAAATAATTGACACATTTATCATTTTTATTATTAAGAAGAATATATAATTTAAATCAATCTTAAATAAATTATTATATAATATCATGACATAAATTAACAAAGTTATTAAATATTACTTGATTTGATTATTTGATCGAATTTTTATCTCGTTAAAAGCCACATAAATGCTCCTACCTACTTGCATTAACTCCTTGTCGTCAGACTAATGAAAAGGGGTGCTCGGTATCTATTAGATATATATTTATTAAATTAATTTTACTATGACGTTTTAAAATAGAGTAAAATATTTAATTTTATAATAATGATCAAATAAAATAAGATAAAAATATACTCATATGGAATCCACTGGCATGAAATCTTAGTTAAATCTATTTTTAAGTTTATCTTTAAACTTTTACGGTATCGATAAAATTGAAATATAAGTTAAAAATAATTTTAAAAAGATAATAAACCTAAATTATTTTCTTATATATTTTGTTTTAACTTAATACGAATGATATTTTTGATAGTCAGATTTGTAAACATGAAATCTTTTGGCAATATAAATAAATTTTAGAAGTTGTATGACTGGCTGACCGTATGTCATAATCAAATATTTTAGGAATATAAACTCCATAGAGATCTCTCAAAGATTCAGTCCGATTCAAATTTTGCTAAGGTCAAAATAAGTTACGTAATGAGTTATATAATGTTTAAGATTAACTTAATTTAATTTTTACTAAATTTAATTATTTATTTTTTTAAAAAAATATTTTAATATCTAATAAATTTATTGTTATTTTTCTTTATTATGACAATATATAACATATCAAATTGAAAAAATATTTTAATAAATTTCGATGTATATATCAAACTGAATTACATATCAACCTAATTTTTAATGTGTCGAAGTTTATTTGGTTGAAATGAGTCCTTGACCGGCCAAATGTAAACTGATTGAGTGGATTGAGCAGTAAGTAGTTGCGGAGCTACAAATTTTATTAATGGGTGTCCTAGAATAATGATGTATGGTTGTCAAAATAAACAAAAAAAAATATTTCTTTAATTGGGGTTCAATGATAAAACTTCTTCATTCAAATTTCGTTATCACTAACTAAAGACTAACTTTTGTGAAAGGTGTCAACTTTTAAATATATATTTTTTAAATGTGAAATTTGACATGTATATACAATTTAATTTTTCAACAAATGATGTCCAATTGAACACCCTAGAATAATTATAGCTGCACCTCTCCAAATTAAGTTTAATTTTATCATTCTAAACACGAATTGCAGCGTACTACAATTAACTCTATTTTATTTTATTTTTATTTCTCACATGTTTTTGATATTTGTCGCCCGTCAGAGCTTGACTATTTTCAAATTCAAGCAGCATAAAAATTTTATTCAAAGAGAAGCATTCTCTACAATGATTTTTCAGTATGTAAAACACAAACATATGATTAAGAAAAAAATAATCTTATCTATCATACCACATTCTTCCACGATAACTCGAAAATTTATTTCTGATCCACTCCTTGAAATTAGAGTTTATTGAATATTGAAATCTGAGTTAACTAAAGTCTTCAATAACTGTAGATACAAACGAGGCACAACTCAAGGGTAATTTATTTGTGATCCTCCATTTGCATGGCACTTCTTCCAAACAGTGCCTTTTTTTTTTTTCCTATTCTTCTACTTTATTCCAGGAATCTTTTCTGACTAATTTTTTTTTATTAGAACTATATTACAAGTTTTATTATAATTTCTTTTATCAAATTATAATATATAACTTATCAAATCACAAGTTTCCAACTCCCAACAAAGAAATAAATCAAAAAGTATAACTTCATTTTGCATTAATACATTGAAATTTGAATTACTTCTTCCGTTTTAGATTGTATAATCAGAAAGAAGAAAATTATAGAAACATAGCATATTTAAAATCATTGTAATCAATCGAATGTCCTTGTAATTACTACTTTTTTTGTTCAAATTATGTGAAGATATTTAACGACACACAATTGGAGATTTCTTCTAAACAAATACTATCTCATAAAGGGTAAAATAAAATATTTTAAATTAAGTTATTACTAAATATCTGCAATACGAAACATCATGCCAAATATCATTTACTTTTGAGATAAATTGTTATATCCAAATTATTGAAAATCTGAGTTTCACTCATAAATTATTATTTATTAATTTAAAAAATATTAAATAAGTAATAATTTAAATATCAAATTTACATCTTCAATAATTTAAATATAAAACTTGAAAACAAAGTAGATAGATTTGATGTGCTTATCTCTTTATTCTTTTCATCTATTTGGAACAGAGTTCACACTTCATAAAATAATCATTTAATTATTTTTTTTCATATTAAAAGTTATACTTTCTATGTATAAAATAAAAGTAGAGTAACTTTAATCAAAATTATAAAGGTTCAAAATATTTCATTAAATTTTTAGAAAAAACTCATTCTTGTTATTATTTTTTAATAATGGTTCAAAATTATTTTTAATACATAACCAATTATAATTCAACCACATCATTAAATTATTTAATAAAAAATCAAAAAAATGTATTTATAATTCCACCACATCAATTTTTTTAATAAAAAAATTAATTTAATTTTTATTCAGAATTATAATTTTTTTATTTAAAAAATTATTAACGTGACCGAATTATAATTGGTCACGTGTCAAAAATAATTTAATTAAATCACCTTTAAAAAATAGTTACATGAATAACCTTTTCTAAATTATAATGATATATATGAGTCAAACTTTTAACAAATGATACGAGTAAAGGTTTTTTTTCTAAAAGTTCAATACCGTATTTTGAGCTTTTTTTCCAATTTAATACTTATTATGATATCTTTAGGTGTACTGTCAGTCTATGGCCGTCGTACCTGCTGATCTCTTGAAATCAAAAGTTCAATAAATTAACATGGATTACTTTATTTATTCAATTTATTTGATATGAATATGAATTAGGTTAATTATTTATTTTTTATTTTAGTTAAACACATATTTCCAAGGTTAATAATTTTTAAAAAAAAGATAATATCATTTATATATTATTTTATAAAATAATTAATATTAAAAAGTATTTATATTTAATAAAAACAATATGTAAATAAAATCAAAAAAAGTAATTAACTACCAAGAAGAAAGAAACAAAAATGTTGAAAAAGAAAGAAAATGACATAGTAGTACTTTTTTTTTGTTGGTTAAGGGTCAATGATTAATAAAAGACAATTTGGACTGTTACACACATCTATAGCACCTCACAATATCGAAGTTTAATTAATTGACAGAAAAAAAAAGCATGCAAAGATGGAGTATTATACACATCTATAGCGCCTCACAACAATTTCAACCATTTAAATTTTAACACATGTTCTTTTATAGTGTTCGAGAGGTACATTATTTAAAAAAAAATTAAAGCTCCACTATTTTATTCTTATTTTATTTTCTATTCTTCCGTGGACCCAAAAAAATTGATAGTAAATATAAAGCAGAGAACAAAAGATTGATTGGACATTTATTACTCTCTCTATTCCATATCAATAAATTTTAGAGTTTCTTTATTGTTCACAATATTTCGTTTGTTTAAACATTATTGTCCATTATTGACCTTTTATATATTTTAAGAAATACTTAATAAATAATAGGATAATATTATTATATTTTTTGAATATATTAAATTTAAGTTTTTGAAAAATGTATTAGGTGCGAATAGTATTTGATAGTAAGAATAAAATATATACAAAATGATGAAATGTCTCTTCATTTTTTAAATTAGATAAGTATTATTAATTATTTTTAGTATAGTGAACAAATAAAATTGAACGGAGAGAATAATTGAGTTGTCCTAATTCCTAAGTAAAATGGATATTTGAAAAAAAATATCATATTTGCCCTTTTATTTACTGAAATTTTTATATTTCCTGAAGATAAATAAAGTTACACATAAAATTATATTCATAATATCAAAAATATCATTTAAAAAATATAATTTAAATTATATCATTAACTTTTAATATTTGTGCATTGCTTAACAAATTCAGTTAATATAGATTTTTTTCTGAGGGCCCAAAAAAGGATTGGTGATACATTAGATGTTTAAAGCAGAGACAAAGAAGGATCACAATTAAGGCCAATCTTTTTCTTCTTTCTTTCCAAAAATAAAAATAAAAAATAAGGATTCCATTTGGCTTGTCATACAGAGAGTATCATTTCCCTTTCCAAAGGGCAAAAATAAAAAGGACAGAGAATCATTTACTATCTAATTTTGTTCAATTTTACCTCTTCAGTTTGAACACAGACTCCAAAAAAAAAATAAATTGCCATAAAGTATTTCATCCCAAAATTTTTAAAAATTATGTGGATAATAAATAATTAAAAATAAAATAAAATACATAGTTATTCGGCTCAAATATGAGCCCAAATATAAAAGAGAAAATGATGCATTATAAATTTATAATAAACTATTAATTTAAAATAAATGTTATAGCTACAGTTTTATTTAATTCTAATTCGTCACAAATACATTACCATCCTCACCTCTTTCCTCTGAATCTTACACGCCACTCTCAATTGTCTCCCCCGCCTCTCTTACTTTTATACAAACACAAATGTATATATTGTGTTTGTGTTTGTATGAATCGAGAGAGACTGTATATACAAATATAAATGCATATTCCTCTATCCTTTACACTTTATAATTATACTACTATAAATCTTTCCCTGTTCAGTTCTCTTTTGCTTCTTTTTCTCTCTCTTGTTTTATACAAATACAAATTACATAAATGCAATGTATAACTTGTGCTTGTATAAATTGAAAGAGAGATTTGATATACAAATACAAATATTTCAATTCGATTCAATTATCTGACTGATATACATATACAATTCATCTATCTCCATTCTATGCTCTCTCTCATTCGATTCTCTCATCTCTCCAAATCTTGCTCGCCACTCTAGACTAACACAAAGACCATATACATATAAAAACATAATTTTCATAGACACATACCCTGCGATTTATACAAATTGCTGCAATTTATGTAAATCATTGCAATTTATACAGATCAGATGTTCCATAGCGAACTATGTTTGCTATACAACACATATAGCAAAATTGTAGTTATAGAAGTCTAATGTGACTTTTATGTTTGTTACTCCAAAAATTTACTCATTATAAAAAGACTATACTATTTTTACATGTTCATATTTATATTTTTATTATTTTAAAAATAGATTTTCACTTTTAGTTATCACTTTTAACATATCAAGAAAAGACAAATATTTTTTCATGGTTTACTTGTCACTTCTTCCTCAAATAATTTTTCAATACCTAATACTGCTTCTGTTTCAAAAAGAATGGTCTAGTTTGACTTGACAAAAAGTTTAAGAAAAGGATAATGTCACGACCCAAAACCGAGCCGCGACTGGCACCCACACTTACCCTCCTATGTGAGCGAACCAACCAATCTAAACCCTAACATTTCAATATAATATCAACAGAAAGTAATGCGGAAGACTTAAACTCATTAATAAAAACCAATTCAATAACTTCTAAAATTCAACATCTATTATTCCCCAAAATCTGGAAGTCATCACCACAAGAACATCTATGATCAAATTACTAAACTAAGAGTATTCTAAGAAGCTAAAATAAACAAAAGCTAGTCCATGCCGGAACTTCAAGGCATCAAGACATGAGGAAGAAGATCCAGTCCAAGCTAGAAGCATTAGCTCACC
>NC_028643.1:67615895-67631070 GCF_001406875.1 Solanum pennellii | reverse complement strand
TTATTCAAACCCTCTTTCTTTTACCCTAATTAGCATATAATTAAGTATAAAAGATGAGGAATTAACCCATTAACTAACTCAAGGTTATCTCTTTTAACCCCCAAGTAATTAAACTATTAACATTAACCCACTAACTTTATAATTAAAGCAGGAATAGTCCAAAACGCCCCTTAAAATATTTACAGAAATCCGATCCAGCCTGGGATTACGCAGCCCGTGACGGCCCGTCGTGCCTGCGACGGTCCGTCCTGCTGCTCCGTCACAGAGTTCAGAGACTCAATTCCACTAAAGGGTCTGTGACGGTCCGTCGTGCTCACGACGGGCCGTCCTGCCATGTCGTCACGAAGTTCAGAGAGTCGATTTCAGTACCCAAATTTCAGAATTCTAAGTGTTTTGGAACGAGACCCCCTCGACGGCCCGTCGTGCCCATGACGGTCCGTCGTGGGTTCCGTCGACTCAGACAGTTTTTCCAGAAATAAAATCTGCTGCTTAAAACGACTAAACAGGTCGTTACAGATAATGCACAAGTATCTCCTCAACTTATGCCCGAAATCTCCGAGACACACTTATACTATACTAAGGTCCTATTACCCCCCCCCTAAACTTATTTTATTAATAATTTTCTACTTCTTTTCGGCCTACGTGGCACTATGTTGTGGGCCTAACGCTGGTTGACTTTTTTTTTCAAACTAATGCCACATAGGCCGAAAAGGGGTAGAAAATTACTTATAAAATAAGTTCAGGGGGTAATAGGACCTTAGTATAGTATAAGTGTCTCTGGGATTTCAGGCATAGGTTGAGGGGGTACTTGTGCATTTTCCCTTAAGAAAATAAAGAAGTATTTGGAGTCTTGTAGTTCTAAATTAAATTATTGTCAAATGTACAAAATTGTCCTTAATCTTGTGGCCTTAAACATACAACGTGGAAAGCTGAAATTAAAATGTTATCAAAACAAAAAAAAAGTCATCTTTTGAAACTGACTAAAAAGAAAAGAATGTCATTCTTTTTTAAAACAGACGGAGTACCAAATATTATTTAATATGAATATCATGATAAAATAATCATATCAATTATTATTTTCTGAATCGAGGTGTCAAATTAAAGCATGACAAGTAAAAATAAAAAAAAACATTCCTTCAAAATAGAGTTACTTTTTGTTATTTTCAAAAATCTAGAAGTCGAGTACAACTAAATTTTTTTATGTTGAGTAAATTATTTTTGCCGTTCACTTTTATTTATTATATCCAGACTTAGCATATTAATTAAGAAAAGGATATTTAACATGATCATTTTATCGCATTATCTCAATTCTCAATCCACAGGGATCCATATGAGGGTACCATGGCCCTAAAGTACCATAACAATGGGGTAAATTGTTATATCAAATAATAATCAAATAAACGATCATTTTCACCGGTCAAAAGAGAAAGAAGAGAAGAAAAGGGTACATAAAAAGATTATCAAACTTCATGAATAACTAAGGTTATGTCCTACGCATGTATGATTCAGTCTCTCAATTAGTCTCATCTATACGACGATTCTTACGTTGGACCTTCACAGATGAAATAACTTTAGATCTCACTTTGCGGACTTTCCTATTTTATGTCTCCTCATGAGACAAACTCTCATCAAATAACACATAGTAGAATTGGATGATATAATTACCATCGGCGTAAAACCTTTTTAGTGTAGACACATGAAATATTAGATGAACACCTACAAACCTGGAGGTAAAATTAACTCATAGGGTATCTCTCCTACATTTCTAAGAATCTCAATAAGACCTGTGAATCACAGACTCAACTTATTACTCTTTGCAAACATCATTACACCATTTATAGACGAAATCGTAAGTTAAACCTGATCTTTAAGCATAAACTCCTCATCTCTAACCTTTTATTCTGCATATTCCTTTATCTACTCTGAACTACTAGAAACTTGATCTAGATTATCTTAATCTTCTCCAAAACTCTCTAAGAAGATCAGTACTCTATGATACCACCTCGATGTATCAAACCAATCAGTAGAAAATCTACGCCTCTCCCATGTAATGTCTCCAACAAAATTGTAAATCATGTAATGTCTCCAACAAAATTGTAAATCATGCCCAATTTAATAGCAAAGTAAGTCGATACATAAGAAATATTGAAACCAAGATTAAATATGGATGTACCCATTTATCACAAATTAGAGAGATATTTGTTATTACTACGCTGACTCCTCTTCCTCAAGTCTACAAGTCTAACCACTAAGTCTATTACCAATTGTGTGGCCACCTTGTCACGATCCAACCCACAGGACCGTGCAAGCACCCACTCTAACACTTAAATAGGAGAACTCTCATATCCTAAATATTATACATGCGATTTTTTTAAGAAAACAGAGATAATTGCAAAAATATGGTTTTTATAGATAATATCTTTAGTCACCCTTTTAATTAAAACTTGTAAAGTAATTTAACAACTCTCATGGATCTAGTCTAAACGGCTACAAGAGCTACTAAGAGTACAACTGGACAAGATAAATAAAAGATACAACTCCCACCATGCGAAAGGAAGAATAGAAGCTACTGAAGAATTTCTTCGTCTTCCCTAATAAAACGTCACCAATCTTGCATCTAGACTATGTTAAAAAGACATAGCAAAAGTAGTATTAGTACAAACACATGTACTGGTAGTCATCTTCGGTCAACTCGACACCTACCACATAACATAAGAAATCAACTAGCAAAATCATGAATAAAACCACTCGCTTCTCCACCTTTACCCTTTATTAGAACACCTTCATTTTCCACTAGTACTCAAAATACTAAACACCTTCTCAACAATTAACTCACCCAGTTTTTTGATCATAGCCTAAACATGCTTACACATTAATGAACCTCTAACTATCCACTCACGTCATACTGTTACTTACTCGTCACATTAGTCAATCATGGTTTCATAGTACACAATGAAAACCTCGTTACCACTAGGGCAGAGCTACCCTTAATGAAGGGGGTTCATCTGAACCCCCTTCGGCGGAAAACTATATTATTTATACATGGTTAAAATAATTTTATATATATAAATAGTAGATGTCGAACCCCCTTCGGCTACCTATTTCTACAGATTTTGAACCCCCTTATTGAAAATCTTGGCTCCGCCTCTGGTTACCACTAACCCCAATCTCTTTCCCCAAGGCGAAACCCACTTAAGCATATTTCATCACGTACGCTACCTCTACTTCTCTTTCACAATTACAACATATGAACAACCCTCGCCATCATTACTCGTCATTTGAACTCTTTTTGCCCTTCCACTATACCTTATGAGTTTGCTCAACACAATCACAATCCATTTAAGTCGTCATAACATATAACCACTAAGTGTAACATATACGATTCAACACAACCATATCATCACATGAAGAAATAAAACATATACCATAATATTGACATGAAGAGCAACAATGTAATTCAAATTATCAATTATCACAAGTATGTCAAGTAGTTGGTCCTCTTATGGAACCCAAATCCTAAGCTATTAGTGCACCGAAACGTGGTACCTAATCCCATAGTTATGTCAGAATGTGACAATATGATCCATCTTTTATGCCGAAACATGACAATCCGATCCCAGATAGTTATGCCGGAACGTAGCAATTTGATCCCAGTTAGTTATGCTGGAACGTGACAATCTAATCCATCAACACACCACAATCACAAACACAAGTATACTTTCAAGTCATACAATCAAGAAGTAATTCATGGCATATAATTATTCATCTATCTCATTTACATCAAGTGTGAATCAACCATTCAACATTCGTTTACATACATGCATCATAATGAAGCAATGACAAGAATACATCACACAAATATAGAATCATAACCATCACCTACAAAGGGATTCCTCGTCGCGCACCTCATGCAAACCCTAATTTGACCATATTCAACCCTAATTCATCGTCTAAGACTTTTTTCTAGGGTTTAAATCATAAATCATTTAGTGCACGAAGGTCTACGCATAAATCCTATCATCGATTCACATATATTACGGAATGAGAACAAATTTAGACTACTCAATTCATAAAACCTAGCCTACCTGGGTGCCAAGCAGTTGCACTGAGTTTTTGACCTCGATTCTGGTTTTTTCGGGCTTCATGACGGTGAATTTGACCAAGAATCTGCAAGATATCACCATCCTCACGCTAGAAATCTCCTTCTCCTTCCTTCTCCAGCTTAGAGCAGTCTTTCTAAGGTTTTTAGGGTGTTTTACGAGTTATTTAGGCATTTTAGGAAGATGGAGAAAACATGATTTCTCATAATTTACGTTATGTCTCGCCTATCCCGCCCTGGCCTGGCGACATTTGGCCCGCCCTGGCAGGACAGTGGTCCAGAATTTCCCGAAGTTTTTGTTTCTCCTAAATCACGACGGTTCGGATCGTTACAGACCTCTTTCAAGCTGAGGACGATTTCTGCTAAATCTTCCCCACATTTTTTAGAATTTAATTATGTCGTACGTATGATACTCTTTTACGTAGCACCGAAAAATATAGATACTGAGAATCATGTATGCACTTGAATATTTGAAAGAAATAACAAAAGCATTCATTCTTGTCTCTCTTTTATCTCTTTATTCATGGTTTCAGTATTTGTTAATATTGTACAGACTCTTTTAGATTGATTTTACAAAAGATTAAACGCTTTATGCAATTTTATACATGTAATAAAATGGTTAACTTTAAATGTCAGATGATTAATTACTCTTAAGATTCTAACATTTTGTGAACTCTTTTATCAATAAAATTAACCATATACTTAAAATATAAAAGACATTTGCTAATTAAATTTAGATTTTCATTTTGTAACCCATATTGTTGTAAACCATCTGGAAGGGGAAAAAACTAAGTTTTATACAAACACAAACATAATGATGAGATCGAAGAGGGGTGAGGAAGAAGAAGGAACGAAAAATGTAGTGGCTTAAAAGAAAGGAACAAATTTTAGATTTAGCAAATATAAAATTATATTTATATGGTATAGTTATAGGTTGCATATAATTGTGTTCCATAACAAAGTTGGGCTATTAATATGTCTATTTACGTATACTTATATGAAAGTATCAATTGTTTAAGTATATTTGGAATTTATATTACAAGTAAGAAATATTTTTTTTGTATAGTTTGTGTTTGTATAAAGTGAAAAAGAGAGAGAGAGACAAAAGAGATCCTGGGTAGGAGATGATTTGTATTGTATAATTATAAGTGTATATAACGAAAAGATATGTATATGTTTTTGTATATACAATTTTTTCTCGCTTTATAAAAACACAAACATAATTTATACATTTGTGTTTGTATAAAGTGAGTGAGAGAGAAAGAGTGGCGAGCGAGATCAGAGAGTGACGAGCGAGATATTTGGGGAGAGAAGCGAACAAAAAGATATGTATTTGCATATACAGTTTTCTTTCGCTTTATATAAACACACACACATAAATTATACATTTGTATTTATTTTAAGTGAGAGAGGCAAGAGAGGGAGTGATGAACGAGATCAGGAGAGTGACGAGCAAGATATCTGGGGAGAGAGACGAATGACAAAGTGTTTGTTACAAATTAAAATCAAATAAAACTATAGTTATAATATTTAATTTTAATTAATAATTTGATATTTTTATGCAATTTTCCCTAAGAGATAGAATAGGAGGTCAACTTATTTTCCTCTTCATCTTTTTGTGAGTTTTTTTTAGGGTAAACAACTAAAATTTTCACAATTTTAGGAGCTAATTATTCCTTTTTTTAACAACTTTGTCAAATTACATTAAATCTTATAAATAATGGGGTGGAGATAAATAGAAAAACGTTGATACATAACTTTTGTGATACATGAAAAAACTAATTTTTAAAAATTTAAAATAATCAGATCCTTAAATATAAGGCGAAAAATCAAAGAATGTATCTATGTTTTGATAAATTTTTAATTTTTTCTTCGTTAAAATAACAAATTCGTTTATTAATATTGGACAACAACATGTGTTTCTTGATTATATAATTTAATTGATTTTTATTTCTTTAAAATAATAAATTTATTAATTTGACGTATCTATTATTAATTTGAGGTATTTAACAAATCAAACACTTAGATAGAGGTGTATAGTTGCACATATATATTCATTCATACAGATTTTTGAACTTTCAATCTCGTCGAAATGAAAGAAGAAAAAGAAGAAGAATTTAAGTTTGTAACTGAATTCTCAAGATAAATTTGAAGGGTAAAATATGTAAAGTACCTTTATTTTGTAGTAATAATGAGAACAATTACCTAATATTTTATTTTTAGCTCATGTCCATTTGCAGCATGTTGGTTCTCTTTGAATGAAATTAGATATTGTCTTTTTTTTTTTTTTTAATTCTTTTCTTTCCCTTTGAAGTAAAACAAAGGGGTCTTCCAGACTCTTATTGGTATTTATTAAGGTCTTATTCAAGAAACATGGTTTCAGAAATTAGGACATAAAGGCAGGCTAGTGTCACGACCCGCCAGATACCCAGGCAGATCGCAACCTGCCTAGGCAGCCAGCAGCAGGCGCAAGGGGCAGACTGCCCAAGCAGGCCAGCAGGCAAGGGGGCAGGCAGCAGTTGGAGGAGCAGCCGTTACAACAGTTTCGGCAGTTTCAGCCGTTTCAGCTGTTACAGCCGTTACAGCTGTTACAGCAATTAATGGGCGGCAGTTTCAAGCCTTGGGGAGGCTTGGCAAAACGTGGGGCAGACTAGTCAAGGCTAGGAGTCCATTTTTGGAAGACTTAGAAGCATGTCTTGAGGGCATGGACTTAGGGGCTTGTATAGTAGCATTTATTTACTCTTAGTGGTTAGAGTAGTATAAATAGTAGGGTCATTGTAATTTGTAAATCATCCAACAATTCAATTGACTAATAGATACTAGTCCATTCTTCCAAATTCTGCTTTGTCTTTCTTCTTGATTTCTCTTAGCGATCCAAAATTGTGTGAGGCTTACTTGAGTTTGTGAGATACGTGAAAGATTCGTGAGCAAACCGTCAAGTGCCGCACGGAGTCTTGTCTAGATAGAAAAGTCCGTGACAATTGGTATCAGAGCAGGTTCATCGTAGGAGAATGACGAACGAAGGAGACGGCGCTAGCAGCACCCCCAACGTCCGCACTGATGGTGGTAAGAAGAACAAAAAAGGGAAGAAGCAGCAGACGGGTAATGAACCCAATCTGCCTGGACTTCCACCAAGTGTTCCCCCACCAAGTGTTCCCATCCCAAGCGAAGGGCAGACAGCTCTCCCTCCCCAGATTGTCGATGGAAGTGACGAAGGCACCGGCGAGGAGCCCGTGGACGTTACTGTCGGACCGGAGTGGATTGCAAGGGTCGAAATGGCGAGGCAAGCCGTTGAGATCATAGGCCAGCGCTTGAATAGAACGGACAGAGATCTCAAAGCTCTTGAAGAGTACTCCCTTGAGGAAGTTGAGAGCGTCCGGAAGGAGTTGGAGGCACGCCAGCGAGCCGAGTACGAGACAAAGGAGGCCATTACTTCCTTAGAGTTCAGGCTTAGGGAAGCACTTGGCACAGTTGAGTCGCTTAAGGCCAAGGTGGCAGCACTCGAGGAAGAGAGAGAGGTTGCTGGATCCTCATCACATGACCGGGAAAGGGAAGCCAGAGTCGAGGCGCCCAAGCCACCAGTCTTCAAAGGCGTCCGTGACGCGCAAGAGGTGGATAATTTCCTTTGGCACTTGGAAAATTACTTCAAGTGTATGCGGGTTCGAAGTGATGTGAACAAGATCAACACGGCTGTGTTGTATCTTTCAGAGTTGGCCATACTATGGTGGAAGCGTAAAGAGTCTGACATCGCCAAGGGAGCATGCACGTTGGACACATGGGAGCAGTTCCGTGTGGAGTTCAAGAAGGCGTTCTTCCCTAGCAACGTTGTCTATGAGGCAAAGCGCAAGATGCGGGAGTTGAGACAGAAGGGCAGCATACGCGCGTATGTGCGGGAGTTTACCACCCTTACATTTCAGATTCCCAACCTCAGGGACGACGACGCATTGTTCTACTTCTTGGATGGGCTGCAAAATTGGGCCAGAACGGAGTTGGAACGGCGGCAGGTCAGGACTATAGACGACGCCATTACGCAGGCCGAAGCCTTGACAGACTTCAGGCAGGAGAAGTCTTTAAGTGCCGATGAGGACGACGAGGTAGGCAGTCATGATGATAGTGGGGAAGACAGTGGCGAAGGCGAGGAGCAAAGGCCACAACCCAAGAGGCGTGACACCTACGGGTCCAACGGCAAGAAGCCCGGAGATCGTGGCAACACGGTAAGGGATTCCAAGGATGGTTGCTTCATATGCAAAGGGCCGCATGGTTACAAAAGATGCCCTGAACTGAAGAGTCTTGGTGCTATCCTTCGTGAGCGGAAGGAAGAGAAAGCCCAAGAAGAAGTCGGTGAGACTAAGCAGTTGGGCGTGGTAAGCTTGTGCGGAGCAGCGATTGAACAACCATCGACGAGGCCAAGGCAAGATAAGCCAAGGCAAGCGGAGCCGAAGCATGCTGAAAAGGGACTTACAAAGTCGATGGCATGCGCTCAAACAGTCGACATCACGATCAATGGGAAACCTGCTCGTGCGTTGGTCGACACCGGTGCGGAGGTCAATGTTGTGACCAAGACGGCAGCAACAAAGTTGGGGTTGCGATACACTGCAAGCAACGCCCAAATCAGGACTGTCAACGCATCACCAACTCCCATAATTGGAGTTGCGCACGGGGTGAACATCACGGTAGGCGATTGGCAAGGGAAAACCAAGTTCATCGTCGCCCCCATCAACATGTTTGATGTTATTCTTGGGCAAAAGTTCTTCCAGCAGTGCCATGCAGTAATCGATCCTCATCTCCAAAAATTGACAATCATGGAGAAAGGAAGGGAATATACAGTTTCCATGGTGAAGGCGCAGGCAACGGAGGGACAGGCTAGACTGACAGCCATGAAGCTCGAGAGGGTCGACGTGAGAAAGAGGTTAACACCAGCAGCAACCATTGCAAGTTCGAGAGAAGACAGTGGTGCTGGAAAGACCTTGCTACCGCCCAAGAAGAGGGTTCCGAGTAGGAACGCTAACGTGATGAAGAAGCCACCGGAGCACTTGCCTCTGTTGAAGGAGGAAGTTCGTGTGATTGGGTCGAGAAAGGTCGGGACATCGATGAAGAGGCTGCTCGAAGGGATTGATCGAGTACGCGAGTTGATGGTCGCCCGGCAGACGCCGATACGGACGCAATGCGACGCGGTCGTCGCATCATCAGGTGGGGGAGTTTGTCACGACCCGCCAGATACCCAGGCAGATCGCAACCTGCCTAGGCAGCCAGCAGCAGGCGCAAGGGGCAGACTGCCCAAGCAGGCCAGCAGGCAAGGGGGCAGGCAGCAGTTGGAGGAGCAGCCGTTACAACAGTTTCGACAGTTTCAGCAGTTTCAGCTGTTACAGCCGTTACAGCTGTTACAGCAATTAATGGGCGGCAGTTTCAAGCCTTGGGGAGGCTTGGCAAAACGTGGGGCAGACTAGTCAAGGTTAGGAGTCCATTTTTGGAAGACTTAGAAGCATGTCTTGAGGGCATGGACTTAGGGGCTTGTATTGTAGCATTTATTTACTCTTAGTGGTTAGAGTAGTATAAATAGTAGGGTCATTGTAATTTGTAAATCATACAACAATTCAATTGACTAATAGATACTAGTCCATTCTTCCAAATTCTGCTTTGTCTTTCTTCTTGATTTCTCTTAGCGATCCAAAATTGTGTGAGGCTTACTTGAGTTTGTGAGATACGTGAAAGACTCGTGAGCAAACCGTCAAGTGCCGCACGGAGTCTTGTCTAGATAGAAAAGTCCGTGACACTAGGGTCACATATTCAGGATCGTTTGATAGAGTGTATAGAAATAATGTTAAATAGGGGTTATTTAGTAATATTTGTTAGAGTCTATAGATATTTAGGGGTCGTTTTATGCATTATTTGAGTTGGTGTATTAAAAATAATATGTATTACATAAAAATATTTATTTTCAAAAATATCTTCCACAATTATGACGAAAAATATGTAAAAAGGATTTTGAGGTAATTGAGTCTTTAAACATATATATAAAATTACTAATGCATGCTGAATTCCTTTGCGTTAGTAATACCTAGTTAGACATAGCTTACAAAAAATGTACCAAATAAGATATTACAAATACACAAACTCAAAGCATGCATTATTTTCGTTGATACATCTATGATCTACCAAACGACCAGTTAGGGTCTGTTTAACCAATGGGTCTATGAAATACTCACTATTAAAAAAAATTGAATTTAGCGACAGAAATTTTTTATAGTTGAACAACATATTCCGTTGCTAAATTCATTTAGCAATGAATTAGCGATTGATTTTTGTTAGCTACGAGCAAATAAGTAACAAATTAGTGATGAAGTTCATAGCTAAATGCAGTGTTTCTTTAGTAGTGAGTGATTTTAAATCATACATATGAAATTATGATATAAAATCATGAGATGAAATTTTGTTTAGACATTCAATTTACATTTTTTATGTTGTATGTTTTTTCATAAACATAAAGCTTCATAAGTTGTAAAACTATTTAATTGTTTCAATTCTTTATATACTCATACCAAATAAGCAAAAGTTTATAAAATCGCACGATACACTATCAAAGTTATTCAAAAAATCGAATATAAATTGTGGGGTACTAGTCTTTATTTAATCCTTCCATATAATACGAACAATCTCTTCACGTTGAACTCGCATTTCTCGACCACTTAACATTTGTTCAATTAATGTTATAGTAGTCAGTCTTATCTACTCAATATAACGATGAAACATTCTTATTTATTAAAAGATGATTTACATGAAGTAATTATATTTGATCAAAAATAATAAATTTGGTCAACATAAATGGTGAAGTACGAATTGATTTAAAGTAATAATAAATTTTATGTCGGAGATAGTAATTGTTATATGAGATATAAATGATTGAAAAAGTAATCATATGAATTTTAAATTTTATTTAATTACATAATAAATGATTACTAAATATAAATGTGAGATTTTTACAAAATATAACTTTGTGGTCAATTTTTGTATCTGAAATTTTTTAAATCATGATTTGTATTTTCAAAATCGTGTTTTTTTTTATGGAGAATTTGACATTTCATCTCATAATATGATATCACGAATAAAATTCGTGCAAATTGTATGTCCAAAAATTGATTTCATTGCATGATTTCATATCACAATATAAAATTGCATATCCAAATGCCTACTTGGACAGGATTAAGGAAAGCTGGACTTGGACTTGGATGATGCATAAGCTGATCTGAAATGTTGGGCCTCGAATGTAGTATCTTTTTTTTTTTGGAAAAATTGCTTAGGTGAGTACTTGTTAATAAATAATTATTGATTATAGCGATAAATTTTATTTTTTATTTTTATTTATAGCAACACTATGATAAATCTACACTATGTATTAAAAGTGAATTATGCATGTAATATAAATTTATTATAAGTATTTTTAAAATATATTAGACTTTTTTGACAAGAAATTGACATGATATATTATAGGTGTATTAAAGTGTGTGATAGATGTATCAACTATCAATAAAATCTGTATTATGTATGTTTTATAAATTATTTTCCGTGTATTATAAGTGTTTTGTGTAAATGAAAATGTTATTGCTATAAAAGTTAACTATTATATTAATATTGTGTATTTATGTGAGTTTCCCTTTTGTTTTTTTTTCAACTTACATTCAAAAAGTTCAGTTTAAATTGAAGAATGGGATCCTAAAATTCAGAACCTAAGAGTTTTTTTCAACTATCCGAGTTTTTAATTTTTCGTCACGTAGATCTAGACAAATCTGGTAATAAATGGGGAATTTAACTATGAATCTGATCATATGAGTAGGTAGGCAAGACGTTAAGGAGCATGTATGGCTTTACAAAATCGAATTCGGGCGATTAGAACTCTCAAAACTGATCTTGGCGTGAAAGGATAATTTTACGACATTCTGGTTTGCAAGTGTGTTATGAAATGGGAGCTTGGAACTCAAATTTTGAGCTTCTGTCTTTGCGCAAGCCGCCGGGTGAGATTAATTCCAACAGGGCGGGACTGTTGTGGTGGGATGGGGTCCGTCATAGAAGGCAAATCGCGGCTTAAGTCGAGGAAAAATCCTAAATTCGTTATTTTTTGCAAACCTTTGTTCTTGAGAGCTAAGAGACAATCCAGAGCTATTTCTTGAGATATTCCCACAACTTCTAGTGCAAAAGGTAAGATTATTACTCCCTGTTTTCCGATTAGAACTTAGAAGTTTTGGATAATTATCATTGGGGAGGGTTTTGGCCTGAAGTTGATGGTGGGAAAAAGCCCTAAATGAATATTAGGATCTGGGTTTGGTCTTCGATTAATTATTGCGTTATTTTTCGGGTAATTTTGATCTTGTTTATTGATCCTTGCGTGAACTACTCATTTATAGACCAAGATCAAGCGGAAAGAATCTGGAAAGGGAAGGCTCAAGTGTCTTAGGAAGATTCAAGCTTGGTTTTAATATAGGTGATGGTTTGATTTTCTGTTTGTTTGATATATGTCAGTTAATTGCTTCGTGGTATGCATGCAAGTATGAGAAAAAAAATGTAAATCGAATCTAATGCAATGAGTATATGTATATAAACAATTGCATGGCATGAACCCATTATTTTATTGTATGACTATGAGCATTGTTCATCATGGGTGTGATTGTGATTGTGGTTGTGCTGACTGGTCACGTTCTGAAACATATATTGGATGGGGTGTCACATTCTGACACATATGTATTGGATCGGGTGTCACGTTCCGACACATGTATATTAGATCGGGTGTCACGTTCCGGCACACTAAAAGTTTGGGTGTGGGTTCATGAGAGGATCATTGTGATTTTACATTCATTTCTAATTGTCGTTGATATTGAAAATTGTATGTTGCTCTTGAAATGATAATTAATATGTGTGTTGTAATTACTTGCCTATGTTTTGCTTATAGGGTGACCGCATGACTCTACCAGTACTCTACGATTGTGTAATAATACTATACTTGCTCGTTCTTTGTTGAGTATAGGGCATCTTCAGGCAACTACTGATAGACCTCAGTTAGGGGATCATTAATCAAAGACCAGATTCAAGGGTTAACCATCTCTTCCAGGCTGCCATGGATCCATCCTTGTTTAGTTCACTCTTTCCGGACTCGGATTGTTTAGTTAGACTTTGCTTATGTTAGCTTAGGCTTGCACCCCTTTTCCTTAAATTTGTTTGCTTACAAAGTTTTGGTACAATGACTTTTAAGTTCTAGGAGTTGCTTTTCGCAATAGTTTATTTAATTTTTTATTGAATCTTTGGAGTTTATAGGAACTCCATGTTATTTTATCATTTAAACCTACTTTTGTATCTTTAAATATTTAGATGTTCGTTAAGTTGCTTAATCGATTGTAATAATAATTCTCCCATCGGAAGGTTAGTGTGGGTGTCGATCACGGCGATCTGGATCGTGATATCTACGAGCATATTTAATTTTTCAAATTAACAAGAACAGGGCATTTTGTAGTGATCATGGCAAGGCAATATCTCAATTCTATACCGGTTATATCCTTTCTGCATAATGTATAATCATTGCATATTCAGTGCATAATTAATATATGGAAAATCTATAATAAACACATAATTCATATGCAATGATGATTGATGGTAGAGGGACTACAAAGTGTATAATTAATGTATATAATGAGTGTAGAATATATCATAACTGTGTAATGTATAGTCGAGGCATAGTTTGTGCCTTTTTGGAGTATTCAATGATATTAATGTTCGTCCATGATTACGAATGTGAGTGATTGATATAGAAAGTCCATTAGTTATTGGAAGCCTAATAGCCCATTAGAAATTTAAAGGCTCGTGGGTAATTATGAATTAAAAGCCCATTAGTTATTAGCAGCCCATTAAAAATTTTAAGTTATGTCAATGATTATGAATGTGAGTAGATGATGATATCAAAAGTTCATTAATTATGGTAAGCCTATTTATATTTTTAAGTCTTGTCCATGATTATGAATGCGATTAGGTGATAATACCAAAAGCCGATTAATTATTGAAAGCTTAATAGAAACTGTAAGTCTAGTCCATGATTATGATGTAAGTAAGGTGATAATATCAAAAGCCCATTAGAAATTGTAAGTCTTTGTCCATGATTTTCAATGTAAGGTGATAATATCATGATCCATTAGTTATTGGAAGCTAATTAAAAATTTTAAGTCTTGTCCATAATTATGAAATGAGTATGTGACAATATCAAAAGCCCAATAGAAATTTTAAGTCTTGTCCATGATTATGAGTGTGAGTATGGTGATGATATCAAAAGTCCATTAGAAATTGTAAGTCTTGTTCATGATTATGAGTGTGAGTAAGGTGATAATATCAAAAGTTCATTAGTTATGAAAAGCCCATTAGAAATTTTAAGTCTTGTTCATGATTATGATGTGAGTAGGTGATAATATAAAGTCGATTAATTATTGGAAGCACATTAGAAGTTTTATGTCTTGTCCATGATTATAATGTGAAGAAAATATCAGAAGCCCATTCGTTATTTTAAAGTCCATGATTATAACGTGAGTAGGTGATAATATTAAAAGGGCAACTTTCACATATAGCAAACAAAAAATTCATATTTGTATGCTATAGCAAACTTTGCATAATTGCGCTCCATAGCAAACATAAAAACTGTATAATTCGCTATACATATACAAGTGTATAATTCGCTGGCCTAAATTGTATAATTCGCTGGCCTATTTCGCTGCAATTGTATAATTTGCTTTGCATACAGTTGAATCGAATTAAAATGTATGTATATTGCATAATTATAAGTGTATAGCAAGAAGATATATGTTTTTCTCGCTTTATACAAAAACAGAAACACAATATATACACTTCTGTTGTATAAAGCTAGAGAAAATTGTATTTCACTGAAATTGTATAATTCGCAATTGTATAATTCGTTGGCCTTTTTCTCTGCAATATTTGAAGTAAAATGTTTGTAAATTGTATAATTAAGTGTATAACACGAAGATATACATTTTTGCATGTGTATATACAATTTTCTCTCGCTTTATACAAAACAGAAACAGAATT
>NC_028643.1:67608995-67614006 GCF_001406875.1 Solanum pennellii | reverse complement strand
TTTCGCTTTATACAAAAACAGAAACACAATATATACACTTCTGTTGTATAAAGCTAGAGAAAATTGTATTTCACTGAAATTGTATAATTCGCAATTGTATAATTGGTTGGCCTTTTTCTCTGCAATATTTGAAGTAAAATGTTTGTTAATTGTATAATTAAGTGTATAACACGAAGATATACATTTTTGCATGTGTATATACAATTTTCTCTCGCTTTATACAAAACAGAAACAGAATTATACACTTCTGTGTATAAAGCGAGAGAGGCGAGCGAGAATGGAGAGTGGCGAGCGAGATTTTTGGGAGAGAAACGCTGGCAAATTTTAGCTAATGTTTGCTATGGAGCACAATTAAATCAAACCCTAGCTATTCCATTTAATTTAGGTTATTAGTTTGTATTACATACAATTTTCCCATATTAAAACACCATTAGTTATGAAAGCCCATTAGTTATTGAAAGCTCATTGAAAATTTAAATTTTGTCCATGATTATGAATGTAAGTAAGGTGAAAATATTAAAAGCTCATTAATTATTTGAAGCCCATTGAAAATTGTAAGTCTTGTCCATGATCATGAACGTGAGTAGGTGATAGTATAGAAAGCCCACTAGTTATTGAAAGCCTAATAGCCCATTAGAAATTTAAAGATTTATCCATGATTATGAATGTGAGTAGGTGATAATATGAAAGGGAATTTTTTTTTTAAAATATCAATATTTTAACATTTAAGAGGGCTCATTAGCAACATTTTCAATATTTAGTAAAAATGTCAAAATTTTAGTTTGTTATGTATTTTATTTATGTTTTTATTATTTGTTTTTATTTAAAGAATAGAATTATTTAATTACAAAAGGGAGAAATCAAGGGAGAGAATATTTCAAAAAAAGGCAAGGATCACTTAATTTTCTCATTCGTTACATTTTCAAAGAAAACTCAAACTTTGTTCTTTTTTACTCTCCAGAATTTTAACCTTTTTTAAATTGTATTCATTCCACTATGTATTCTATTTATATTCATTATAGTTTTATGTTTTTTTTAATAGTTTGTATTCATTTCAATAGGTATGCCAAATGAATCTATAGTTATTTAAAAAACATATTTGTCTTCATATATTTTTTCCTTGTCTATTTATTTTTTTTCCTTCAAAAATCTTGTATTTCGTATTTATTTCGATACGTATTTTATTTGTATTTCTATTTGTTCTAGTTTTTATTTAGAATTTTGTATAGTAATATATAAAATATCAAAAAGAAAATGATGAAAAAGTGAGAAAGAAATATAAAATTGAAAAGGAGTAAATGAATATTTGTTGTAATCATTCTTAAATAAAATATATAACTAGTTAACATACCTTTAAAATGAATACAATTTTGGAACAAATACCAAATTTATAAACAATGCAACATGATTTTTGAATGAATACAAATATTAATTGTATACATACGATTTTAAATACAAATTGAGAAAGGATACAAATTCTGAAATTTTTTTATAAAAAAACAAAAAAAACTAATAGGAAGTTGTTCTTCATATAAATAAAATATATATGTAGTTTGTATACATTTGGATGGATTCAATTAGGAACAAATACAAGATTCATAAACTATACAACATGAGATTTTGAATGAATACAAATATTAATAGCATACTTACTAATTTGAATATTAGTTGAGAAAGGATACTAAATTCTAAGAAAAAATAATAAATACAAAACAAACTAATACGAAATTGTTCTTGGTCTTCAACATACGAAATTGTTCTTGGTCTTCAACAAGTTTTTTGAAATCTTCAGGCACCCAAAAAAGTTTATTTATATTTTACTGATAGTGTCTTTACATAATAAAGGGAAATCTCAAAAGATATGATAATGTATGTACCTTTATCGTTGGGTGAACAATATTTTGAAAGAATTGAGAGATTTCTTGAATAAATTGAAAGAAAATAGAAGAGGTGATTTTCACAAGGAAAGAAGAGAACAATGGTGAAAAACTCAAGAGAGAGAAGAGAGAAATTGAGAGCAAGAATCTAGAAAGAGGGGAAAGTGAGTACTGAGGGGCCGTTTGGTTGCAGGTATTAGTTATGCAGGTATTAGTAATGCAGGATTTAGTTATGCGGGATTTAATTATGCAGTGTTTAATTATACAGAGTTTAATAATTTTTTTGGCTGATGTTTGTTATATTAAAAATTAATAAACATTATATACTTGTTAAAAAATAATTTTTTTGTATTGTTATATCTTAGAGCTTGCTTACCATTGTATTTTTATTTGTTTTTTGCATTTTGCTTAGGCAAAGTTTTAGACAGAAACTTGAATGCCACATTTTTCAACTTCCTCATATAGTTGAACCGATATATGACATGTGTTAACACGAGATCAATATTGTAATAGTTGAAAATTATTGATATGCTAGTACATATAATTATGTGTATATATAACAAAAATAGATACATATAAGTTAACATTTGAGCAACATCGCGTACTAATGCTACATATTATATTTGGAGCCTTCACTTCAATAATCTATAATATAGAAATGAGGAAGTTTGTTTTTTTTCTATTTGATGAAGGATTTCATATTTACAAGAGTCTTGGTAAGAACTAGTGGAAGCTCCAAAGCTTACTTCAAGCAAAGCCATTGATATGTATATTTATAGATATGACTTACTTCCAATGGAAAGATTTATTTATAGATGATGCTTACTTCCAACAGAACAATCTATTGCTAGACACTATCCTCAACAATTATCGATATTGTCCTCACCCATATACAATATCCTCAACAATTTGAATGTCTACTTAATTTTCGAAATAATAATATAGTACATTAAATATAAATTTCAGTTTCATCATACTAAATAATTCATTCAGTTACAATTTTCACATACTACCATATCCTAAAATTGAGAGTCCATTTTTCAAGCAACAAAAATCTAACATATACCATTGATACAAACTTGAAATTTTAGTACTGTGGCCTCACGGAATCAAACTAGACACACATTCATTAAACGTGAAAGAAACTTACATAATACATTGTTAGATTATATAAATCAACACATAAATATAGAAAAAATAAAAGTGAACTAGGCTATGGTTACACCTTACAAAACAGCTACACCAAAAACCATTCAAAGGTTTATAGTTTATCATCAATAAACATTTGCACTGATCAAGTTCATTGATGCTTAAAAAGCACTCCATGAACTTTGCGTTGCTCCAGCTGATACAGTAGGTTCCCCTTCAGCAATTTGATCTTCTTTTTTAGCTGGAGCATCATCTTCATCAACAACAATAATAGGAAATTCCAAAGCCATGTCATTAGCATCTTCTTGAGCTTTAGTTCTTTCTATTTCTTGAACACCAACTTCCGGCCCCTCGGTAGATTGTTCAGTAGCTCCATCCTTGCGAAATATCTCTTCCCAATCAACAAATAATGGCCATTTCTTATATATCATTGACTTGGCATATGGATGAACCTAAGGGAAAAAAACAAGTATATGAAGTAACTGATAATATTCCAAAGACATTATATCCACCAAGAGAAAATATAACTAACTAGCTTTAGTTTACTAACAATTTAAACAATTGTAAATCACATTTACGAAGTCATCCCAAGCTTTTGGATCGTCAACCAAGATAGTTCCATCGCTGTATCGAAATCCTAAGCCACTTCGACTTTTTACCAATGATATGGTCATATAATGCTTTTGCCACCCTCTTATTTTTGAAAAAAATATGTGGTTGAGCTTGCAGTCCGCAGTTAGGATGACAAACATTCATGTGTTGTTCAAGTTTTATACAATATCCATGTTTAAAGGTTCCATTATCTTTTTTCCAATCATTAGCACACAACTTTTTTTAGTCCATCAACTAGAGTGAGTTCCCGTTATTGAGTCCACACGCTTGCCCTTTTTTGAGATATGAACTTCTTTTAGTGGAACTGCCAGTTTTAATTTGTAAGAATGTAAAAAAATCACAATTTATACCAACTTATAATTGACTGCAAAAGTATACTAACTTATTTTCACATATATTGCATTTGTCTCTCACCAGATTTACAAGAGAAAAAACACAATAAGATAATAATAATAAGAAGAAGAAAGCATCAGAACATGTTAAGATTTCAAAAGTTTCTAACCTCAAAGAAAGAATTTAGATTAAGATGTCTTCTATGCCTCTTAGAAGATAATAAAATTTCAGATGTATAAAAAGGCATACAACGTATCTCATTGTATTAAATTAGAAGTGATGAAGGTCAGAACTATCTACCTACCATACACAATGGAAATGGTCTGCATTTGATGTAATAAATCCACCTGTCCTTTGGTTAATAATGGAAGATTAATGAAATTCTAAGGAGTGAATGACAATTGAATGGTAATCTTGTCATGGATTCTTGTTATTTGTAGTTTTGATGATTTGACAAACTTAGGGACCTCATAAAGGTACCGGGTTTCTTACTTGAATATTGCAGGGTTCTTGTTGAGTATTGCAGATGAAACAAACCCAGGGACCTAGTAGAGGTACCAGGCTCTCGTGAGAGTGAGCCAGTCGACTGCCAGCTGGAGATAGTACAGAAAGTAGGTGCACACTTCCCGATGGCGTCAGAAAGTGTGACCTTTCCAACCAATGGCAAAGAAGTTTAGGAAAGGGACTTGTCAATACAAAAGTCACTTTCCTAAACACTTTTTGGTAGCTTTTGCAACTTGATAAAAACTTTTCAAGAACTCTTGTAAAGGCTAACAAAAGGAAAAAGGCAGAATCAAATTCCAAACACAACTGCAACATCTGGAGATCTTCGTCTAGTTGTTTAGGAATTTATTCTCGCGTTCTTGAACTGTAAACCACTCCTGAATCTATAAAGGAATTGGTGTGTTGTGTCAAAAGTCTAGATTGTCCAGGTGGGATAGTTTAGTGGGTAGATTGTTTTTCTACTTAGGCTTGTTAAGCAATAGATGACTATTGCTTAACGGTAAGATTGATAACTCTTTCTTACGTTTGGTGTAATC
>NC_028643.1:67584326-67603727 GCF_001406875.1 Solanum pennellii | reverse complement strand
GTTGTCCAGGTGGGATAGCTTAGTGGGTAGATTGTTTTTCTACTTAGGCTTGTTAAGCAATAGAGGACTATTGCTTAACGGTAAGATTGATAACTCTTTCTTACGTTTGGTGTAATCGTGTTTCGCTTTTGCTTTTGAAGATTAGTGAAAACGATTGAAAATCCTGTGAGACAGGTCGTGGTTTTACTCCCTTAAGCAAGGAGGTTTCCACGTAAAATCATTGTGTTGATTTTACTGCATTTAACTTCCTGTTTTACTCATTAGTGTAGTAAGGGACCTGGTCCATTACTGTTAAGTGAAGGCATACATTCTATCAATTCTTAAATTAGACTTTGAGAAACTAATGACACAAACAGGCTTGACAGATTTTACAATTGTTGGAAAACCATTTGGCCAAAATATCACAATTAAAACGCCTAGTTGCACAAACTCAAAACGAAAGCCTCAAAACATGAACCAACCATCATACTAGACCAAAAATGACCTTCCGAATCTAAACACGCTGACCGAATTCTCATCCGATCAACTTTTACCAAGAATATTGACTGAAATTGAACTTTGACTAAATTTTATAGTTAAAACGCCTAATTGCACAAACTCAAAACGAAAGCCTCAAAACCCGAAATAACAATCATACTAGACCAAAAATGACCTTTCGAATCTAACCACGCTGGCGAAATTCTCATCCGATCAGTTTTTACCAAGAACATTGACTGAAATCGAACTTTGACAAAATTTCAAAGTTAAAACGTGTCACGACCCAAAATGAGTCGTGAGTGGCACCCACACTTAACCTCTTAAGTGGGCGAACCAACCAATTTAACCTAACTTACAGAAATACAAGCATAATGCGGAAACTCAAATGTTACTAAATATCATTTTCCAAAACCTGAAAGTCATCATATCGAGGACATCTAATCTCCAATACTAAGTCTGAGAATATCAAATACACCAAAATAAAAGAATAAAATGGTATGTGTCCGAAAGTATAGGACATCATGTCATGACCGAGAGAACCCAACACGAGCTTGAATGGATAGCTCACCCTGGAACTTGATATGCGGGAGGCTAGCTAGAGCTGAGGAAAATTAGAAGTCATAGGTACACTCGCTGCATTTCACAAAAGGAAAACAAAGAAGAAAACAAGTAGGGCTCAGTACGAGGCAACATGTACTGAGTAAGTATCATCGGTCAACCCAAAATAGTAACTAATATATAAAGAATAATAGTATGAACTCAACTATAGCACTTAACATGTGATAAGCAACAAACAACATGAACAAGTGTCAATAACAATAAAGTAAGCACGTATTGAGTCAACGGTATCAAGATCACACATGAGGACTCATGCCTTCAAACCAAACAATTTTGGGAGTTGAGTTCTTTGAGATTGAGTATCTTCCATTAATTTAACATGTTTTTCCTTTAATATTATCGTGTTGGAACGTGACACTCCGATCAACGAATACCGTGTCGGAACGTGACACTCCGATCTAAGAATATCGTGTCTGAACGTGACACTCCGATCCAAAAATACCATGTCGGAACGTGACACTCTGATCCAAGAATACCGTGTCGGAACGTGACACTCCGATCCAATAATACCATTAATTTATCATTTAATATCACCACTTTTTCATTCGTTAATAATATTTCATCGAGCCTTCTTTATTCAAGGCATTACTTCGATAGAGATGGTTTAAGATTATACATTCCACGGTCTCGGAATTTCAGACCAATTAAAAAATACACGACCAAACCACACAATCACACAATCAAGTACATAGAAAACTTCACAACATCATTCAATGCATATCAGTCACTATTAAGAGTTTACTATCAAATAGCATAAACCATAACCTACCTTCACCGAGAAACCGAAGTCAAGCAAGCTACTTCTTCAATACCTTTCCTTTCCTCAACGCCTCCGAACACTCCCAATCTATGCAATATAATATGCGTAATAGTAAGTTAATTAGTCTGTAGACACTCGTATTAATCTATGTATAACCTAAACTCAAAAATCATCTAACACAAACCTATACTCAAGTTTCTAAAATTCAAACCTAAAGATAGTCTTAATTCATAAAAATAAAATCTCAAAATCCTAAATTAACTCTAGAAAAAAACTGCCCAACCTTCCAAGTTTTAGGAATCACCAACTGAATTTCTAATGATTATTTTATCATTACACTATTATTATCCCCCAAATTGTTTGACCATTATTAATCAATATTATCCATCAAACTTAAAAAGAAATTCAACAAACAAATTAAGTAATAACTCCAATTTGTTTCTCCCATATTATAAGTATAATTTATAGTACAAAATTGGATAATAACTTAACAGTAAAAAGCCACCACAAGAGAGTTGCGAACAAACCACAGAAGGTTTGAATCGTTACTTTCCAATGAAACTCATTCTTTCCAATTTCTCATCTCCTAATTACAATAGCATAATTATAATAATCATAAGACATTTTTTTCATATTCATTAATAGATATAATATTACCTGCATTCGTTCTTTCATTGACGCCGCAGGTATGGATTCTTTTTGTTGTCACGTCTTATTCTTCCTTCTTCTTTGTTTTTTCAGATTATTATTATTTTTTAACCCTAGTTATTATATAACCAATTATTAAAGTGATAAAAGTGACCCCTATTAATTTTAATGGTATCTTCTTTAACCACAAACTAAATAAATTATTAAAACTACCCACTAATTTCATAATTATAATTATGAATAGTCTAAAACACCCATTTAGAATCTATCGAAAAATATTTTATCAAATAAAAGCTCTAGTACTCAAAACAACCAAATGAGTTGTTACATTAGATACCAATTACCCATCGTTCGTCCTCGAACGATCAAAGAAGGCGAGCATAAGAAGGAATAGTTGTCTCAACAATTCCTTCAAATTATTAGTACTCAAGGTCTCGTATCAAAATTATCAACCAACCAATTGGAGATCTATACCTCCTCTCATACAATGACTCGTATGGGGTCATCTTAATACTCTAATGATAAATATTATTGTATTTAAACTCGACTAACAACAAAACAATTTCCAATAACCACTAGAGTTAATCGTATTCACATTCTCAACATGTTCTCAAGGACCTATGCACAACCATTTGGTGAAATCTTTTCTCACATTACCATGATAAAATCTCAAAATCAATACGGGCTATAATAAGTAGTGAACTTGAAACAACCACCACACACTTATAGTGCACACACCATCATAGATCTTATCAATATTTTCTTCTCACACCATAAACTTTTCACGAGCTTAAGTCAAAAAAAAATTAATCTTTCGACATCATGTATTCATCAAGGAAAATAAAACTTATCTAACCCAAAGAAGAAAATGATCAAATAACAACCCATCGGACGATAAACCAAAGCATATAAAATTTCTAACAACATTGTCAAAATGCTAGATTAGTAGCTATTATAAATAAATTAGTAGCTATTATAAATAAACCTTAAGAGTGACAAAACTAGACTCAATGGTCCTCATATTCAATCTCACATAGCCAAAACATGATACCGATGACTAGATGAATCTTAAGTCTATCAAACAACTTATTTTCATGGTAGCTATCCTATAAATTCTCATAAGTAAAGTTGTGCGTGTAGAATCACTAGTATACTTCAACTATCACAAACAACATCCAATCTTCCATAACTAGAATGAACAAGTCTAACCAAGGATGTCACCCTACCAGGAGGACAATCACATAATTGATACATAACCTGGGTCGAATAACTCTAGATAATCGTTACACAGTGTCAGTAACAAACATTTTCATTCATCTAATCTATCTTTTTTGTTTTAGCTACCCACAGTCACTAATTTAGTCCCTATTATAAGTGCACAGATACTTGTTTTATCGAATCCCTCATCCACTGAAGTCAACACTCTTAATACTACCAAAACACCACAACCACATCGACCATCTACCTTACTCTCAAACCATCATTAGTATCAAAGTGTTCTTATTAAATACATGTTCAAACTATGACTATCTCTCTTTCTGTTTAAGCATTTCATGACAAATACGAATCCACAACAAGGTTAATAGTATTAATTTAAAATTTAGTAATACCTTTCCATCGAGATAAAACTATTAAATCACACCCAAAATCAACTTCAAACCACTTCCACATACCATGCTTCAATTGCCATTCTAAACCATCACATACCTCAAGCCAACACTTACAGAAATTCTTGGTCACCCAAATTATTTTATATAGGCTCATAACCTCTATTCACCTTCACATGTCTATGAAACACAACATAAAATTCTATATAGTCCCATCGATAAGTAATATTAATCCAACTCAAATTCTTAATAACCATGTAGAATTATATCTCGCCTTGTACATCATTGTTAAGTCATCTATCATAATTTGAGAAATTTAACCCCACATTAAATTATAATTTTTTCATACCTCGCTGTTTATCATCCTAATCAAAACTTAATATTTATAAAAGTCAATGACTAACTCCTAATAAGTTTGTACCGACCTAGTTGACACCTCACAATCATATCAAAACTCTTTAAAAAATAATAATAATTATAGAAAAAAAATTACAACCTTCAACTATACCCTAAAGATTCATACGAGAGGTTTTATTCCTTCACTTTTCTCAAGTTCTTCCCATGGTGCAAAATTCTAAATATCTCGACCCTTTAACATATCAGATTCTCGTTCTTTTTTTTTCCTGACTCGCTTACCAATCTTATTCTTTGGTAAAGAAAAAAAATCCTTGACATTTTTATCTTACCTTCTAAGTCAAAACATTAGGGGAAGCCGTTTAAAAATCAAAAGTAACCAAATTTTCGACTCAAATTATGCACAAGTCCATCCAAATGCTCCATACTACATGTGATCAATCATTTCTTACCTTTTCAATCCATACCTTGATAAACATACCACCACTAATGTAGAGTTATAATGAAAAACTTAAATTGTAAATCTATAACTCAATCGCCTTATTTATCAACATAGCTCATACCTTGAAGATTTTTATGAAGTTATGTATCTTAACTTATCATCGATCGCCTCTTCATCGGTCTTATCATATCCTTCACTAAAAATTCAATATGACTCATTACTGAACTCAAAATCATAAAAGCACTGATCGTCACACTCGGGTTGAACATATGCACACTCCTTTCTTAAGTCTTATTCTATAATTTTTAACCAATTTGATAAAAAACATCACGAACTCTTTTTACCATTATATTCAAATAGTCCTTGTCATCAACATAAGGTGAACTTTTTCCTTGACCTGACACCTTAACCTTAGGCATACCAATTAAGTTCAAGGGACTAAACCAATTTTATAAGCACTTTCTTACTAAAATCTTTAATTTATTTCGCCCAAGTATAATCACTAAGAGTTTTTTTTCCTATAAGTTTGTCATTCTAGTACCAATCTACCCTTTGAAGCTTAAGATAAAATCACCAATCCTCATTTTGAACCCTCAAGGTACACTTGACAACCTAATTGCATTAATACCATACCAAAGATACACCACTAAAATCATTCTTAAAAATAAAGCTTAACTCAAGCGTCTATAGTAACAATCTAGTTCGCTTCTCAAATGTGAATGCAACAAAAAATCTCATTATCTAACAAGTCCTATAACTGACAACTTCTGAAGTAGTTAGTATCCACACATAATAATCGACATATCCATTTTCATATACCCATAGTACCAAACCATGAAAGTCCATTAAATTCACTACTAGAATATATCATACCCTCGCAAGATTGTACTCAAATAAATTTTTGCCTATTAAGTGACTACAATGTGCCACCAAATCTTTTGGTCTCTCATCCAAAGCGATATTAATTCTTTTGTAGCTTAGGTCGACAACAAAAGTAACACAATCTATAACTTTAACCAAGTAAGCACCGATATCATTAGTATTATTGTAGTAGTCAATCATGACCCTTTTTGATATACACACAATCTATGAAATCATAAAAGAGATTCTGCCTCAATTGCCTCAACATAATTTCATCATTAACTATACAACCTATATATGTTAGAAAAACTCTACTAACTGAATTCTCAAACTTAATGATGTTCATTTTCTAGTTATCCCTTATGAAACTTCTTGCATATTTTCAGATATCTAGATAAAGTATAAAAAATTGTACATCATAGGCTGCAACACATGTCTTCCGTTTCTCTATATGTACGAAACCATCTCTCTTCCCATCGCTCAAAGTTTGGGTTATATAATTGGATAAAGGAGCTAGAAAATGCTGCCTTAAGTCATAGGTAGTGTCTTTACTAATCGGCACTCAACATGATACTATCACCACATTTTGAGAATCCTCAAAACTCAAAACTAGTATGTCACAAACTCAACACTAAACCTCTCTACTATATTCATTTTTTGAAACAACAATCATGACAAAAAAAATAAGAAAATCATAAGCATCTTCATATTCAGTACCTATGAAGAATATAGGTTTCAACTTTAAGAACTTAATAAAAAATATCATGTTAATCACTAGTTATTATAGGTTGTATAGTCAATCGAGAAATATTATGTATTTTCAAGGGCATATTTTTTTTTCTAGTGTTGTTATATCAACTTATAACACTCTAGTACTAACCATATGCGAAATAGAGTGAAGAAGTTTAGATACCAATTTGTATCACCTAGATACCAATTGGATTCAAGTAGTAGCACGAAAGAAAGAAAGAATGGAGTTCTCCTAAAGTCCTAAAGCCTCTCGAAGAAAAGTAAAGGCGTCCCCATACCGTTCCGCAAGACTCTACTAGACTTGTCCTTGTGTGATGAGGTCAACGACCTAACGCTCTGATACCAAGTTTGTCACGACCCAAAACGAGTCGTGAGTGGCACCCACACTTAACCTCTTAAGTGGACGAACCAACCAATTTAACCTAACTTACAAAATACAAGCATAACGCGGAAACTCAAATGTTACTAAATATCATTTCCCAAAACCTGAAAGTCATCACATCAAGGACATCTAATCTCCAATACAAAGTCTAAGAATATCAAATACACCAAATAAAAGAATAAAATGGTATGTGTCCGAAAGTATAGGACATCATGTCATGACCGAGAGAACCCAACACGAGCTTGAATGGATAGCTCACCCTGGAACTTGATATGCGGGAGGCTAGCTAGAGCTNACATGAGGACTCATGCCTCCAAACCAAACCATTTTGGGAGTTGAGTTCTTTGAGATTGAGTATCTTCCATTAATTCAACATGTTTTTCCTTTAATATTATCGTGTTGGAACGTGACACTCCGATCAAACAATACTGTGTCGGAACGTGACACTCCGATCTAAGAATATCGTGTCTGAATGTGACACTCCGATCCAAAAATACCGTGTCGGAACGTGACACTCTGATCCAAGAATACCGTGTCGGAACGTGACACTCCGATCCAATAATACCATTAATTTATCATTTAATATCACCACTTTTTCATTCGTTAATAATATTTCATCGAGCCTTCTTTATTCAAGGCATTACTTCGATAGAGATGGTTTAAGATTATACATTCCACGGTCTCGAAATTTCAGACCAATTACAATATACACGACCAAACCACACAATCACACAATCAAGTACATAGAAAACTTCACACAATATCATTCAATGCATATCAGTCACTATTAAGAGTTTACTATCAAATAGCATAAACCATAACCTACCTTCACCGAGAAACCGAAGTCAAGCAAGATACTTCTTCAATACCTTTCCTTTCCTCAACGCCTCCGAACACTCCCAATCTATGCAATATAATATGCGTAATTTGTAAGTTAATTAGTCTATAGACACTCGTAATAATCTATGTATAACCTAAACTCAAAAATCATCAAACACAAACCTATACTCAAGTTTCTAAAGTTCAAACCTAAAGGTAAGTCTTAATTCATAAAAATAAAATCTCAAAATCCTAAATTAACTCGAGAAAAAAACTGCCCAACTTTCCAAGTTTTAGGAATCACCAACTGAATTTCTAATGATTATTTTATCATTACACTATTATTATCCCCCAAATTGTTTGACCATTATTACTCAATATTATCCATCAAACTTAAAAAGAAATTCAACAAACAAATTAAGTAATAACTCCAATTTGTTTCTCCCATATTATAAGTATAATTTATAGTACAAAATTGGATAATAACTTAACAGTAAAAAGCCATCACAAGTGAGTTGCGAACAAACCACAGAAGGTTTGAATCGTTACTTTCCAATGAAACTCATTCTTTCCAATTTCTCATCTCCTAATTACAATAACATAATTATAATAATCATAACACATTTTTTTCATATTCATTAATAGATATAATATTACCTGCATTCGTTCTTTCATTGACGCCGCAGGTATGGATTCTTTTTGTTGTCACGTCTGATTCTTCCTTCTTCTTTGTTTTTCAGATTATTATTATTTTTTAACCCTAGTTATTATATAACCAATTATTAAAGTGATAAAAGTGACCCCTATTAATTTTAATGGTATCTTCTTTAACCACAAACTAAATAAATTATTAAAACTACCCACTAATTTCATAATTATAATTATGAATAGTCCAAAACACCCATTTAGAATCTATCGAAAAGTATTTTTTCAAATAAAAGCTCTAGTACTCAAAACAACCAAATGAGTGGTTACAAAACGCCTAATTGCACAAACTCAAAACGGTAGCCTCAAAACCCGAACCAACAATCATACTAGACCAAAAATGACCTTCTGAATCTAACCACGCTGACGGAATTCTCATCCGATCAGTTTTTACGAATAATATTGACAGAAAATGAACTTTGACTAAATTTCAAAGTTAAAACGCCTAATTGCACAAACTCAAAACGAAAGCCTTGAAACCCGAACCAACAATCATTCTAGACCAAAAATGACCTTCTGAATCTAACCAAGCTGACGGAATTTTCATTAAATTAGTTTTTACCAAGAATAATGACTGAAATTGAACTTTGACCAAATTTCAAAGTTTAAAATGCCTAATTGCACAAACTCACAATGGAAGCCTCAAAACCCGAACCAACCATCACACTAGACCAAAAATGACCTTCTGAATATAACCACGCTTACGGAATTCTCATCCGATCAGTTTTTACCAAGCATATTGACAGAAAACGAACTTTGACTAAATTTCAAAGTTAAAATGCCTAATTGCACAAACTCAAAACGAAAGCCTCAAAACCCGAACCAACAATCATACTAGACCAAAAATGACCTTCCAAATCTAAACACGCTGACGGAATTCTCATCCGATCAGTTTTTACCTTGAATATAACTGAAAGCGAACTTTGACTAAATTTCAAAGTTAAAACGCCTAATTGCACAAACTCAAAACGGAAGCCTCAAAACCCGAACCAACCATCATACTAGATAAAAAATGACCTTTTGAATCTAACCACGCTAACGGAATTCTCATCCGATCAGTTTTTAACCAACAATATTGACAGAAAATGAACTTTGACTAAATTTCAATGTTAAAACGCCTAATTGCACAAACTCAAAACGAAAGCCTCGAAACCCGAACCAACAATCATAGTAGACCAAAAATGACCTTCCTAATCTAACCACGCTGACGGAATTCTCATCCTATCAGTTTTTACCAAGAATATTGACTGAAATCGAACTTTGACCAAATTTAAAAGTTAATGCCTAATTGCACAAACTCAAAACGGAAGCCTCAAAACCCTAACCAACCATCATATTAGACCAAAAATGACCTTCTGAATCTAACGATGCTTACAGAATTCTCATCCGATCAGTTTTTACCAAGCATATTGAAAGAAAACGAACTTTGACTAAAATTCAAAGTTAAAACGCCTAATTGCACAAACTCAAAACGAAAGCCTCAAAACCCGAACCAACAATCATACTAGACCAAAAATGACCTTCCAAATCTAAACACGCTGACGGAATTCTCATCCGATCAATTTTTACCAAGAATATTGACTGAAAGCAAACTTTGACTAAATTTAAAAGTTAAAACGCCTAATTGCACAAACTCAAAACGAAAGCCTCAAAACCCAAACCAACCATCACACTAGACAAAAAATGACCTTCCGAATCTAACCACGCTGACGGAATTCTCATCCGATCAGGTTTTACCAAGAATATTGACTGAAATCGAACTTTGACTAAATTTCAAAGTTAAAACGCCTAATTGCACAAACTCAAAGCGGAAGCCTCAAAACCCGAACCAACCATCATACTAGACCAAAAATGACCTTCTGAATCTAACGACACTTACAGAATTCTCATCCGATCAGTTATTACCAAGCATATTGAAAGAAAACGAACTTTGACTAAATTTCAAAGTTAAAACGCCTAATTGCACAAACTCAAAGCGGAAGCCTCAAAACCCGAACCAACCATCATACTAGACCAAAAATGACCTTCTGAATCTAACGACACTTACAGAATTCTCATCCGATCAGTTATTACCAAGCATATTGAAAGAAAACGAACTTTGACTAAATTTCAAAGTTAAAACGCCTAATTGCACAAACTCAAAGCGGAAGCCTCAAAACCCGAACCAACCATCATACTAGACCAAAAATGACCTTCTGAATCTAACGACACTTACAGAATTCTCATCCGATCAGTTATTACCAAGCATATTGAAAGAAAACGAACTTTGACTAAATTTCAAAGTTAAAACGCCTAATTGCACAAACTCAAAGCGGAAGCCTCAAAACCCGAACCAACCATCATACTAGACCAAAAATGACCTTCTGAATCTAACGACACTTACAGAATTCTCATCCGATCAGTTATTACCAAGCATATTGAAAGAAAACGAACTTTGACTAAATTTCAAAGTTAAAACGCCTAATTGCACAAACTCAAAGCGGAAGCCTCAAAACCCGAACCAACCATCATACTAGACCAAAAATGACCTTCTGAATCTAACGACACTTACAGAATTCTCATCCGATCAGTTATTACCAAGCATATTGAAAGAAAACGAACTTTGACTAAATTTCAAAGTTAAAACGCCTAATTGCACAAACTCAAAACGAAAGCCTCAAAACCCGAACCAACAATCATACTAGACCAAAAATGACCTTCCAAATCTAAACACGCTGACGGAATTCTCATCCGATCAATTTTTACCAAGAATATTGACTGAAAGCAAACTTTGACTAAATTTAAAAGTTAAAACGCCTAATTGCACAAACTCAAAACGAAAGCCTCAAAACCCAAACCAACCATCACACTAGACAAAAAATGACCTTCCGAATCTAACCACGCTGACGGAATTCTCATCCGATCAGGTTTTACCAAGAATATTGACTGAAATCGAACTTTGACTAAATTTCAAAGTTAAAACGCCTAATTGCACAAACTCAAAGCGGAAGCCTCAAAACCCGAACCAACCATCATACTAGACCAAAAATGACCTTCTGAATCTAACGACACTTACAGAATTCTCATCCGATCAGTTATTACCAAGCATATTGAAAGAAAACAAACTTTGACTAAATTTCAAAGTTAAAACGCCTAATTGCACAAACTCAAAACGAAAGCCTCAAAACCCGAACCAACAATCATACTAGACCAAAAATGACCTTCTGAATCTAACGACACTTACAGAATTCTCATCCGATCAATTTTTACCAAGAATATTGATTGAAGTCGAACTTTGACTAAATTTCAAAGTTAAAACGCCTAATTGCACAAACTCAAAATGAAAGCCTCGAAACCCAAATCAACAATCATACTACACCAAAAATGACCTTCTGAATCTAACGACACTTACAGAATTCTCATCCGATCAATTTTTACCAAGAATATTGATTGAAGTCGAACTTTGACTAAATTTCAAAGTTAAAACGCCTAATTGCACAAACTCAAAATGAAAGCCTCGAAACCCAAATCAACAATCATACTACACCAAAAATGACCTTCTGAATCTAACGACACTTACAGAATTCTCATCCGATCAATTTTTACCAAGAATATTGATTGAAGTCGAACTTTGACTAAATTTCAAAGTTAAAACGCCTAATTGCACAAACTCAAAATGAAAGCCTCGAAACCCAAATCAACAATCATACTACACCAAAAATGACCTTCTGAATCTAACGACACTTACAGAATTCTCATCCGATCAATTTTTACCAAGAATATTGATTGAAGTCGAACTTTGACTAAATTTCAAAGTTAAAACGCCTAATTGCACAAACTCAAAATGAAAGCCTCGAAACCCAAATCAACAATCATACTACACCAAAAATGACCTTCTGAATCTAACGACACTTACAGAATTCTCATCCGATCAATTTTTACCAAGAATATTGATTGAAGTCGAACTTTGACTAAATTTCAAAGTTAAAACGCCTAATTGCACAAACTCAAAATGAAAGCCTCGAAACCCAAATCAACAATCATACTACACCAAAAATGACCTTCTGAATCTAACGACACTTACAGAATTCTCATCCGATCAATTTTTACCAAGAATATTGATTGAAGTCGAACTTTGACTAAATTTCAAAGTTAAAACGCCTAATTGCACAAACTCAAAATGAAAGCCTCGAAACCCAAATCAACAATCATACTACACCAAAAATGACCTTCTGAATCTAACGACACTTACAGAATTCTCATCCGATCAATTTTTACCAAGAATATTGATTGAAGTCGAACTTTGACTAAATTTCAAAGTTAAAACGCCTAATTGCACAAACTCAAAATGAAAGCCTCGAAACCCAAATCAACAATCATACTACACCAAAAATGACCTTCTGAATCTAACGACACTTACAGAATTCTCATCCGATCAATTTTTACCAAGAATATTGATTGAAGTCGAACTTTGACTAAATTTCAAAGTTAAAACGCCTAATTGCACAAACTCAAAATGAAAGCCTCGAAACCCAAATCAACAATCATACTACACCAAAAATGACCTTCTGAATCTAACGACACTTACAGAATTCTCATCCGATCAATTTTTACCAAGAATATTGATTGAAGTCGAACTTTGACTAAATTTCAAAGTTAAAACGCCTAATTGCACAAACTCAAAATGAAAGCCTCGAAACCCAAATCAACAATCATACTACACCAAAAATGACCTTCTGAATCTAACGACACTTACAGAATTCTCATCCGATCAATTTTTACCAAGAATATTGATTGAAGTCGAACTTTGACTAAATTTCAAAGTTAAAACGCCTAATTGCACAAACTCAAAATGAAAGCCTCGAAACCCAAATCAACAATCATACTACACCAAAAATGACCTTCTGAATCTAACGACACTTACAGAATTCTCATCCGATCAATTTTTACCAAGAATATTGATTGAAGTCGAACTTTGACTAAATTTCAAAGTTAAAACGCCTAATTGCACAAACTCAAAATGAAAGCCTCGAAACCCAAATCAACAATCATACTACACCAAAAATGACCTTCTGAATCTAACGACACTTACAGAATTCTCATCCGATCAATTTTTACCAAGAATATTGACTGAAAGCAAACTTTGACTAAATTTAAAAGTTAAAACGCCTAATTGCACAAACTCAAAATGAAAGCCTCGAAACCCAAATCAACAATCATACTACACCAAAAATGACCTTCCAAATCTAAATACGCTGACGGAACTCTCATCCGATCAGTTTTTACCAAGAATATTGATTGAAATCGAACTTTGACTAAATTTCAAAGTTAAAATGCCTAATTGCACAAACTCAAAATGAAAGCCTCAAAACCCGAACCAACTATCATACTAGACCAAAAATTACCTTTCAAATCCAACCACGCTGATAGAATTCTCATCCGATCAGTTTTTACCAAGAATATTGACTGAAATTGAACTTTGACTAAATTTCAAAGTTAAAACGCCTAATTGCACAAACTCAAAACGGAAGCCTCAAATACCAAACCAACCATCATACTAGACCTAAAATGACCTTCCGAATCTAACCACGCTGACGGAATTCTCATCCGATCAGTTTATACCAAGAATATTGACTAAAATCGAACTTTGATTAAATTTTAAAGTTAAAACGCCTAAATGCACAAACTTAAAACGAAAGCCTCAAAACCCGAACCAACCATCATACTAGACCAAAAATGACCTTGCGAATTTAACCACGCTAACGGAATTCTCATCCGATCATTTTTTACCAAGATTATTGAAAGAAAACGAACTTTGACTAAATTTTTCAAAATTAAAACGCCTAATTGCACAAACTCAAAACGAAAGCCCCAAAACCCGAACCAACAATCATACTAGATCAAAAATGACCTTTTGAATCTAACCACGCTGACAGAATACTCATCCGATCAGTTTTTACCTAGAATATTGACTGAAATCTATCAGTTTAGTCGAAGTTCGATTTCAGTCAATATTCTGGGTAAAAACTGATCGGATGAGAATTCCGTCAGCGTGGTTAGATTCGGAAGGTCATTTTCGGTCTAGTATGATAGTTGGTTCGGGTTTTGAGGCTTTCGTTTTAAGTTTGTGGAATTAGGCGTTTTAAGAATATTCACTCACACATAATTCATAGTTAAAGTATACACCTTCATTTAAAGAGAATGAAACTTAGCATAATTCATTGTTGAATTACAAAAGTTAACCCATACAACAAAGACATGCAATTGCATTTTTTTTCAAAAGAAGTCCCCTATTTCTATAAAATTATCCTTCAATGACAAACACATAAACACCAGCCTTAACAACACTTGACAAAATAACATCTGAGTACTTTGTACTTCTGACTGGATCTTTGTGATTACTCCAACTGTTGAATAGTCTGTGAGAAAAGAAAAGTTCAATACAGTCTCAGAGAAGAAGGAAATAAAAACACCTTGTAGAAGATGATGAACTTACAGTTTGGATCAACTGCTTGAGCAATCTGAAGTGCAATCTGAAGATCATCTTAGTTGGCTACTTACAAAAGCACTAATATTTAACATAATCATGTATTTGTTATACAAAAACAACCTACTTTAAGCCCACAACATTCACATATATGCACATTTGTGGACATTCTACTATGTAATAAAAGATCCCATTATGGTTAGACCTTACAAAATAGCTACACAAAAATCATTCAGTGAATTAAAGCTTATCATTAATAATCATCCATATCATACTGTGACGTTCAAGTTCGCTGATGCTTAAGAAGAATTCCATTCTCTTTATATCTTGAGTAATTCCCATTGCTGCATTAACTCGTTCATCTGAGTTGTATATTTCATATGCAGGGGATCCAATAATAGAAAATATCTTACCACGAATTTCAGATAGATCACGCTCTCCTAGCTTGTCAATTAAAGAAGCCATCCTCTTATCATGGCTTTCAGTGAATTGTTTCATCACCTCCATCAAACCTTTATAAACAGTCTCATTATCATCTTCAACTGTTTTTCTTTTTTTGCATCAACCTTTTTCATTAACTTTAGAAGATGATGCTTTAAAACATTTACCTTTTTTCTGAGATTGATGGGTTTCACCTTTTTGAGCGGTGAATGAACTTTGTGCTGCTCCAGTTGATTCCTTAGGTTCTTCTTGAGCGTTAAATGGACTTTGTGTTGCTCCAGTTGATACATTAGGTTCCTCTTGAGCATCTTGATTTTCTCTTGTGCCTGAAGCATCATCTATGTCGACAACATCAATAGACATGCCATTAGTAATTTCTTCAGATTCGATTCTTTCTATTTCTTCAACAGCATCTTCTAGACCTTCTGCAAACTCTCCAGTAGCTCTATCCTTGCCAAATATCTCTTCCTAGTCAGCAAATAATGGCCATTTTTTGAAGTTCATTGACTTGGCATTTGGATCAACCTAAGAAAATAAAGAAAGTAACTGTCAATATTTCAAAGACAAAGATCCATAACCAAGAGAAAATACAAGTAAGTAGAAATTGCCTAATGATTTCAAATAATTATAAACAACCTTTATCAAGTCATCCCAAGCTTTTGGATAATCAACTAAGATACTTCCGTCACTATATTGAAATCCTAAACCACTTCAACTCTTTAGCAACGATATGGTTGCATAACTCTTTTTCCATGCTCTTATTTTAGAATCAACATATGGTAGAGATTTCAATCCACAACTAGGATGACAAGCATTCATGTAGTGTTCCAATTCCATTAAATATCCATGTCTAAAGGTTCCATTATGTCCTCTCCAACCATTAACACACAATTCTTTTAATCCATCTATAAGAGTAAGTTCCTCTTCTGGAGTCCATATCCTTCGACATGAAGGTGTTGATTTTCTTGCCCTCTTTCTGGACGTGTTGGATGTTGCAGCAGTAAAACTAGCCATTTCAATCTGTAAAATTATAAATGAAATCACAAGTAATATTAAGTTAAAACTTACAAGTAAATTATCTCAATCATAATCAAATTAATTGTAATACAACTTCATTTGTCTGGGAAAAAGATAATGCAAAGAGATAAAGAGAA
Source organism: Solanum pennellii (assembly GCF_001406875.1). NCBI lineage: Eukaryota > Viridiplantae > Streptophyta > Magnoliopsida > Solanales > Solanaceae > Solanum > Solanum pennellii. The sequence continues at coordinate 67,587,243 of NC_028643.1, read as the reverse complement.
TTTCACTACTTATATTATAAAATAATAGATATACATTGAGATTCACTGTTTGTTTGTTCAAACAACAATATGAGACATACAAAAGATTGACCATTAGTTTTCACAAAATAATAGAAGGTATTACATTTTACAGTGAATGGAAAACCAAAAGCAAAAGTGCATAAGCACACCAAAAGTGAACACATAGTTTAAAATTATAAAGATTGATTTCCCAATCGTTCATTCCACATAGACTGAGCTAGTTCATCCCTCCAAGTGGTCCACTCATAAGATGTTTCAATTGTATTAGTATTTTCATGTTCATGTTGATATTCTATGTGGAAATCCATTTCCACATCTAAGGGGTCAACTTCCATCTCTCTTCGAATGAAATTGTATCAAACAACATGCACTAATAATTCTATTGTGAACCTTAACTGAGTACCACGAAGGACTTCTAAGAATTCCCCAACGTCCTTTTAATAGTCCAAATGCTCTTTCAATAACATTACGTGCCCTAGCATGCTTCATATTAAAGAGCTCTTCTCGACATCGAGGTTATGGATTGTCACCCTGCCAATCCTTTAGCCAATATCTATATCCTCGGTAGGGAGACAGAAAACCATTTCCATTTGTATATCCTCCATCGCACAAATAATAATTGCCTAAAAACGTAAACAATAATATAATTACTTTAAATATTATTCTATTTTGATGTAGTAGAAATAAACAAGGGTCTGCCTATATTTAGCATACCATGAGGTACTTTCAACCCATTTCTTCGTAAAACAGCATCTCGCAATACGCGAACATCAGCGGCTGATCCCTCCCAACCAGGTAATACATAAATAAACTTGAGATTTCGATCACAAACCCCCAAGACATTAGTTGTTATATCTCCTTTTCGTGTTCTGTATCTTGGTTTTTATAATGCTTCAACTCTAATGGAAATGTAAGTACCATCCAATGCACCAAGACAACTCTATAAGATAAATTCAACTCTAAATACTAAATGACTATTAAAAATAAAAATACTTTCACCATAATATTTCAAGTTTATCTTAGTAATTCAAATGTTTAGATTGAAATTTACCTATCTTAAACCATTTCCATCGATCATCACTATCATCTTCGAGCACCGGATTAGGTTTAACAAGTAACACTGGAGTTAGTTTAAGAATAGCTCTTAGACATTCATTAAAGGCTCGACTTACACTCCACCCCGATCTAATATAATCAACTTTGATAGACCTGTTCTTTTCATGATGAGCCAAAATATTTAAAAACATTGCTACTTTTCAGTACTCGACATATTTTTACTATCAGTCAAACCTCCAATATTCTTGGCTAAGGAGGCTAATATGTGAAAGGCGTTTCTATCCATCCTAAGCTTGTCAATACATACAATATCATTGTCACGAATGAGAACATTCAGATGAGATAAGATTTTTGGAATTCTAGCACTCATACAATATCGAATGCCCCTGCTATTTCTAGATTGTTTTCTTAATAACATGCTGTAAATAGCCATAAAAAAGCAGATAAGGACAATATAGGAATGCACCACAATCTCCTCGAGAAGCATAAAGAATTCAACATTGCACAATTGTTGAGAATCCATTTACACCTATTTTCCAATTAAAAATCACAACTTCATGATCAAATTGAATCCCAAAAGAAAAAAAAAGTATCAATCATGTTACTTAACTAAGTATTACAGACACATTTTGTATAATAGGAACTAAAATGTTCAATTTTATTGAAAAGAAAATGAAAAGTAACATGAAAAATAGGGTAAAATGTTTATTTTTGTTTGGCTTCTATAGCTAGAATACTAATACTATTTTGTCAAACTACAAATACATGTTTATCTTTTGCTATTTTAGAAGCTAAAGCAACTAAATTTAATGAACCTATTTGTTCATAAATCACAATTTTTGAACAAACAAAACAAAACCCACATCAAATTTAGGTTTACTCAAACATCAACTTAACTAGAAAATACTGAAAATATCTACAATTTCATTCATCTCATCGAATTAACAAGAGGAAAAACACAAAAGAGAAAATTGGAGGAGAAGAAGAAGAAATAAAAAAAAACAGCCAAATTTTGAGTTTGAGAACTTCTAACCTCAAAGAAAGAACGTAAGATTGAAAGTTTTTCAATCTACTTGCCTGGAAGATGAAGAACCATTATTCTAGATCTACATATGGATAAAGGATGGGAATGTTTATCTAAAAACATGTGGTGTATATTGATTGAGAGTGAAGGGTAAAACTGTCAATACATATTTTTTTCAGGTATTAGTTATTCAGGTATAACTTATTCCATCTTTCACCCTGCATAAAATAATACATAGATTGACTCATAACTTAAACATGTATCAGTTATGTGATTTTCTAATTTTATAACCAAACATAGTATTATGTATGTTGAATTTTGTACTTTAACAAAAAAAATGCTACCAAACATGGTAAAGCTTATGCAACATTTAATACCTGAATAACTCAATCCTTATCCAGTAACCAAACGATCCCTAAGAGCTTTTTCTTCTTTTTTCACCCGTATTGGGGAGTAAAAATTAGTGGAATGTGGGGCCTGATTTTGTAACGACCTGTTTAGTCGTTTTGAGCAGCATATTTTATTTCTGGAAAAACTGACTGAGACGACGGATCCCAAGACGGACCGTCATGGGCACGACGGACCGTCGAGGGAGTCTCGTTCCAAAACACTTAGAATTCTGAAATTTGGGTACTGAAATCGACTCTCTGAACTTCGTGACGACATGGCAGGACGGACCGTCGTGGGAACGACGGACCGTCACAGACTCTTCAAGGAAATTGAGTCTCTGAACTCTGTGACGGAGCAGCAGGACGGACCGTCGCAGGCACGACGGCCCGTCACAGGCTGCGTAATCCCAGGCTGGGTCGGATTTCT
>NC_028643.1:67569762-67583707 GCF_001406875.1 Solanum pennellii | reverse complement strand
ATTAATGAGTTTAAGTCTTCCGCATTACTTTCTGTTGATATTATATTGAAATGTTAGGGTTTAAATTGGTTGGTTCGCTGACATAGGAGGGTAAGTGTGGGTGCCAGTCGCGGCTCGGTTTTGGGTCGTGACAGATTTGAGAAATAAAAGGAAAGAAAATTAATTATATTAGATACATTTTATTTGGTAAAATATTGACATATTGACAATTTCACCAATTATTTTAAAGTGGAGATGTTTTTAATAATTATGTTAGGGAGTTTGACTAATTTGCTATTTTTTCAAATATGAAGGGAAAAGCTCATTAATTATTGGCAACCCATTAGAAGTTTTAATTTAAGTCGTGTCCATAATTATGAGGAGGAATTGACACAATAGACAAGTGTTACATACATTTGACAACATATAGCCCAATATTAATTAGCAATTAATCAACAGATAAAAAATTGGCACATATTAGCCTAAAAGTAACTTATCGACATTTTTTATTTATTTTTAAATAATAAAAGATTTTTAATATCATCTATCTCCTGACTTCCAACCATTACTCCTTAAAACTAACAAAAAATTATTTAAAATTGTTTCTCCTTTCAAATTATTACGTATTTTTTGAAATAATAAAAGAAAATTAATTCCATCTCTCTTTAAACTTCCAACTATTTATCCTTATAACTAGCAAATGATTATTTAAAACTCTCTTCTTTCAAATTATTTTGTATTTTTTAAAAAAAAGAAATTAATATCATCTCCATTCTATCTTCAACCATTTCCACTTAAGACTAGCAAAATGTAGTTTAGAATTATATCTTTTTCTTAAAATTAACAAATAATGTTTTGATCATGATTAGTCTTATTTCAAGGTATTCCTATGAGTTCATTACCTGCCAATTATTTTGTCTTTGAACTCAATTCATATTCACTTAACAAATTTGTATACAGTTGTTTGCATTAGTATTCATTAATCAATATTCATATAATAGATTGACATACATTTGTTTTGGATACATTTGTTCATATTAATAATAAATTGGTATACATTTACATTTATTTTCAGTAATATCTTTCAAATTTTATATAGGTATACATTTATATATTGGATACATTCGTTCATATTCATTTACAAATTGGTATACATTTGTTTGCATTAATATCTTTCTAATTTTACATTTGTATCGTATACAGTTGTTTGTATTTATAATAAATTGGTATACATTTATTTGCATTAATATCTTTCAAATTTACATAGGTATACATTTATATTGGATACATTCGTCCATATTCATTTATAAATTGACATACATTTATTTACATTAGTATCTTTATAATTTTACATATGTATACAGTGCTTGCATTACTATTTTGGAATGCAATCAATGAAATTCATTAATAATTATTATTTGTTCGTTTGTATACATTAACAAATTTAGACACATTTGTTGGAGACAAAATAAATATTCATCATCAAATTCAATCAACAAAATTCAATATTTTAAAAACATGTCATAAGTATATCAATTAATTATTTATTAGAAATTGAGAAAATCTCAATTCAAGAAATCACGATATAATGAAATTTTTGGGGGAGGAAAACGTTACAAAAATACAAATACGACAATTTGTAAAAAGCAAGATAAAGAATGTAGAAAATCTCAATTCTTTAAAAAATAACCCAGACAATCAATATAAATAAAATTAGTATGATTTGAGTTGCTTACTGTGAAGAGTTACTGTTGTGATTGATCTTTAATGGAAATAATTTAGAGAAAGAGATAGAAATCCTAAACTTGAAAGAGGGAGAAAAAAAAGAAAGAAAGAGAGAATTGAATAATACGTAAAATAAATAAGTAAATAGATAATAAAAATGTTGAAAGATTATAAGGAGAGAAGAAAAAGGAACAATAACAACATTACTGCTAGGAAATAGAGTGGGAAAATCAGGAAAAAAATCTATTTTCAAAAAAAATGTGGCTAATTAATGCCAAATAAGTATTTTTAAAAAATTTTGCTAAAAAGTTTAAAGTGGGCTATTTATTGCCAATAAAGTCTATAGATTGTCTTATTATGTCATTTTGAATGTGAGGAGGTGAAATATTACCGAATAACTTATAAAAATGACTATAATTATAGGGTTATTGAATTTTAATATCTATAAGTATGGTATTTATCAAAAATGACTATAATTTATGTCTATATCCAGCTGATTTTTGTATAACTTTTATCATCATTGTTTATACAATAATGCAATTACAATTATAATTCACTAAATAAAGAAATTTATGTTACTATAACAGACAACCCTTTAATTACTTTCCTAAGACTCTCAATTTTTCATTATTAAATTACCAACTAATATTTACCTATTGAAAACATATCCACTCAGATTCCAATTAAATAAACAATAATATTGAGATATATTTTACTCCATTCTTCTGTTGTCTCCATTGTTCTTATTTAATTGCTCTTATTCAGGCGTCATAAAGGTATTCATAGAATTTTGTTTATTTAAATTTGTTTATTATATTTGACGAATTGATTGTTTTTGTGAATGAATCTTATTATTTCGATTTTATATAGGTGAACTTCATGGTAAGCATAGCTTGTACAATAATTTCGATGTCTGTTAATCTATATATTGTCACGACCCAAAATCGGGCCGCGACTGGCACCCACACTTACCCTCCTATGTGAGCGAACCAACCAATCTAAACCCTAACATTTCAATATAATATCAACAGAAAGTAATGCGGAAGACTTAAACTCATTAATAAAAACCAATTCAATAACTTCTAAAATTCAACATCTATTATTCCCCAAAATCTGGAAGTCATCACCACAAGAACATCTATGATCAAATTACTAAACTAAGAGTATTCTAAGAAGCTAAAATAAACAAAAGCTAGTCCATGCCGGAACTTCAAGGCATCAAGACATGAGGAAGAAGATCCAGTCCAAGCTAGAAGCATTAGCTCACCCTGAAATCCGGTGTAATGAAGACTGGCTAGAGTTGCGGTTGAGTTGAAGACGACGGTACGTTTGCTGCACTCCACAAATAACAAAGAAAACAAATACAAGTAGGGGTCAGTACAAACCACGGGTACTGAGTAGATATCATCGGCCAACTCAAAATAGAAAGCAATATATCTCAGATAACATCATAAAATCAACTAATATTCTTAACAGGTGATAGCAACAAGTATAAAAATCATTTATAACATCACCGAACATATCTATGAGGACTCAAGCCTCCACACCATACTCTTTTGGGAAACATGTTCTTTAGATTGAGTATATTAGCATATTTCAAGATTCATTATCTTTATTCCTCTTGTGTCGGTACGTGACACTCCGCTCCACTACTACTATCCTGGTGTCGGAACGTGACACTCCGATCCATATACTATCCTGGTGCCGGAACGTGACACCCGATCCATATACTATCCTGGTGTCGGAACGTGACACTCCGATCCATATACTATCCTGGTGCCGGAACGTGACACCCGATCCATATACTATCCTGGTGTCGGAACGTGACACTCCGATCCATATACTATCCTGGTGCCGGAACGTGACACCCGATCCATATACTATCCTGGTGTCGGAACGTGACACTCCGATCCATATACTATCCTGGTGCCGGAACGTGACACCCGATCCATATACTATCCTGGTGTCGGAACGTGACACTCCGATCCATATACTATCCTGGTGCCGGAACGTGACACCCGATCCATATACTATCCTGGTGTCGGAACGTGACACTCCGATCCATATACTATCCTGGTGCCGGAACGTGACACCCGATCCATATACTATCCTGGTGTCGGAACGTGACACTCCGATCCATATACTATCCTGGTGCCGGAACGTGACACCCGATCCATATACTATCCTGGTGTCGGAACGTGACACTCCGATCCATATACTATCCTGGTGCCGGAACGTGACACCCGATCCATATACTATCCTGGTGTCGGAACGTGACACTCCGATCCATATACTATCCTGGTGCCGGAACGTGACACCCGATCCATATACTATCCTGGTGTCGGAACGTGACACTCCGATCCATATATATATTCTATCCTGGTGCCGGAACGTGACACCCGATCCACAAATATTCTATCCTGGTGTCGGAACGTGACACTCCGATCCATATATATATTCTATCCTGGTGCCGGAACGTGACACCCGATCCACATTTATTCTATCCTGGTGTCGGAACGTGACACTCCGATCCATATATATATTCTATCCTGGTGCCGGAACGTGACACCCGATCCACATTTATTCTATCCTGGTGTCGGAACGTGACACCCCATCCCCTAATCTCATTACTTTAGTTCATCAAGCCTTCTTTTATACCAAGGCATCATCAATAACAAAGTAAAATTAGGGTTCAAGATTCAATAGCCTCATCATGCTAGTTTCATCACAATTATATATATAAAATCACATCATGCATGCACACAATTAAGCATATAGAAGACTTTATAATACTACCCAACACATATCATTCGCTATTAAGAGTTTACTACGAATAGCATAAACCATAACCTACCTCCACCGAAGATTCGTGATCAAGCAAGCAAATTCCCCAAAGCTTGTGTTTTCTCTTCGTTCGTTTCTCTCTTTCTCGTTCGACCCTCTCTCTCTCTTTGTTCTTTCTATTTTTCTTATTCAAACCCTCTTTCTTTTACCCTAATTAGCATATAATTAAGTATAAAGATGGCAATAATATCCCACTAATTAACTCAAGGTTACCTCTTTTAACCCCCAAGTAATTAGACTTATTAACATTAACCCACTAACTTTATAATTAAAGCAGGAATAGTCCAAAACGCCCCTTAAATTACTAACCAGAAATCCGACCCAGCCTGGGATTACGCAGTCTGTGACGGGCCGTCGCGCCTGCGACGGTCCGTCCTGCTGCTCCGTCACAGAGTTCAGAGACTCAATTCCACTAAAGGGTCTGTGACGGTCCGTCGTGCCCACGACGGTCCGTCCTGCCATTCCGTTACGAAGTTCAGAGAGTCGATTTCAGTACCCAAATTTCAGAATTCTAAGTGTTTTGGAACGAGACCCCCACGACGGTCCGTCGTGCCCATGACGGTTCGTCGTGGGATCCGTCGACTCAGCCAGTTTTTCCAGAAATAAAATCTGCTGCTCAAAACGACTAAACAGGTCGTTACAATAGATACCAATTTACCCATCGTTCGTCCCCGAACGATCACAAGAAGAAAAACAAGGGCGAAAAGGAGTACCTGAATCTGTAAACAGGTGTGGGTATCTTTCTTGCATATCAGCCTCCTTCTCCCAAGTGGACTCTTCAACTGGTCGATTCTTCCATTGAACTTTGATGGATGCAATCTCCCTTGATCTCAACTTGCGAATTTCTCTATCTAGAATAGCAACAGGCTCCTCCTCATAAGACAAATTCTCATCAAGCAGAACCGAATCCCAACGAATGATGTAGTTACCATCCCCATGGTATCTTTTCAACATAGACACATGAAATACCGGATGCACTCCTGACAGCCCTGGAGGCAAGGCTAATTCATAAGCCACCTCCCCTACTCGCTTAAGTACTTCAAATGGTCCAATATACCTTGGGCTTAGCTTACCTCTTTTACCAAACCGCATCACCCCTTTCATGGGCGAAACCTTCAGCAAGACTTGCTCACCCTCCATAAACTCCAAGTCTCTAACCTTTCGATCTGCATATTCCTTTTGCCTACTTTGCGCCGCTAAAAGCTTTTCTTGAATAGATTTCACCTTCTCTAATGAATCCCTCAAAAGGTCAGTACCCCAAGGTCTAACCTCAAATGCATCAAACCAACCAATGGGAGACCTACATCTCCTCCCATACAATGCTTCGAAAGGAGCCATATCAATACTTGAGTGATAGCTATTATTGTATGAAAACTCCGCTAAGGGTAAGAAGTTATCCCAATGACCACCAAATTCTATCACACATGCACGAAGCATATCCTCCAACACCTGAATCGTTCGCTCAGACTGTCCATCGGTCTGAGGGTGAAATGCAGTACTAAGGTCCAACCTAGTACCTAATTCAGCATGCAATGTTCTCCAAAACTTAGAAGTAAACTGCGTACCTCTATCTGATATGATGGAGAGTGGAACTCCATGCAACCGAACAATCTCTGAGATGTAAAGTTTGGCTAACTTCTCTGCATTGTAAGTCACCTTGACCGGAATGAAGTGAGCAGACTTAGTTAACCTATCCACAATTACCCAAATAGAATCAAACTTACCCAATGTCTTTGGAAGACCAACCACAAAGTCCATTGCAATCCTTTCCCACTTCCATTCGGGAATGGGCATTCTCTGAAGTGTTCCTCCGGGCCTCTGGTGTTCATACTTTACTTGCTGACAATTTGGACATTTGGCAACAAAATCAACAATGTCGCGCTTCATTCTACTCCACCAAAAGTGTTGCTTTAGGTCACGATACATCTTGGTTGCACCAGGATGTATAGAATACCCGGAACTATGAGCCTCTGTAAGAATAGTGTGGATCAAATCATCAACACGGGGCACACATACCCTTCCCTTAATTCTCAAAACACCTTCCTCATCCATTATTGCTTCTTTAGCCTCTCCTCGCAACACCATATCCCGAATTCGTCTTAGTTTCTCATCATCAAACTGTTTTCCTTTGATCTTGTCAAGAAAAGAAGATCTCGCCTCCACACTGGCCAAAAATCCTCCCTTCTCATTTACTTCTAGTCTCATAAGATCATTAGCCAAGTTTTGGATTTCTCTAGCCAACGGGCGTCTAGAAACTTGTAAGTGGGCTAAACTACCCATGCTCCCTGCTTTTCTACTTAAGGCGTCTGCCACAACATTAGCCTTTCCTGGGTGATACAAGATGGTAACATCATAATCCTTCAGTAGTTCCATCCACCTCCTCTGTCTCAAATTCAAATCCCTCTGAGTAAAGACATACTGTAGGCTACGATGATCCGTATAGACTTCACACTTGACCCCATATAGATAGTGTCTCCATTGCTTTAATGCAAACACTACCGCAGCCAACTCCAAATCGTGGGTCGGATAATTACGTTCATGCACCTTTAATTGCCTCGAAGCATACGCAATTACGTTCTTCTCTTGCATTAGCACTGCACCCAAACCAGAATAGGATGCATCACAATAAACAATGAAGTTCTTACCCTCTACTGGCAAGGTAAGGATAGGTGCGGTAGTCAGCAAGGTCTTGAGTTTCTGGAAGCTTTCCTCACATTCATCCGACCATACAAATGGAACATTCTGCTTAGTCAAGTTCGTCAATTGGGAAGCAATAGAAGAGAATCCCTTGACAAATCGACGGTAGTAACTGGCTAAACCAACAAAGCTTCTTATTTCTGACACATTAGTAGGTCTTACCCAATTCTTCACTACTTCGATCTTAGAAGGATCCACCATCACTCCATCCTTAGAAACCACGTGCCCCAAGAAGGACACTGAATCTAGCCAAAACTCACACTTGGAGAATTTGGCATAAAGCTTTTTCTCCCTCAACATTTCCAACACAATTCTCAAATGCTCCTCATGTTCCTTCTTACTCTTGGAGTATATCAGTATATCATCAATAAATACGATCACAAAGAGATCCAGATATGGCTTTAAAATCCCGTTCATCAAGCTCATGAAAGCAGCAGGGGCATTCGTTAGTCCAAAGGACATTACCAAGAATTCATAATGCCCATACCTGGTTCGAAAAGCAGTCTTTGGCACATCTGCTGCCCGTATTTTCAATTGATGATAACCAGACCTCAAGTCAATCTTAGAGAAGACACAAGCACCTTGTAACTGATCGAACAAATCATCAATGCGAGGAAGAGGATACCTGTTCTTAACAGTTACTTTATTTAGTTGCCGATAATCTATGCACATCCGAAGACTCCCATCTTTCTTCTTCACAAACAAAACAGGAGCACCCCAAGGGGATGCACTCGGTCTAATAAAGCCTTTCCCTAACAATTCTTGAAGTTGGGCTTTTAACTCCCTTAACTCTGCTGGAGCCATTCTATAAGGGGGTATGGAAATGGGACGAGTACCCGGCTCCAGATCAATGCAAAAGTCAATATCCCTATCCGGTGGCATACCAGGAAGGTCTGCAGGGAACACATCTAGAAACTCACGGACTACCGAAACCGACTCAATTGAAGGTACTTGGGTAGTATCATCCCTGAGGTGTGCCAAGAACGCTAAACACCCTTTACTAACCATTTTCTTAGCACGAAGAAAGGAGATGATACGAACTGGAGTGGAAGTGTAGTTACCCTCCCACACTAACGGATCTGTCCCAGGCTTGGCCAACGTTACAGTTTTAGCATTACAATCTAAGATTGCAAAATTTGGAGAAAGCCAAGTCATACCCAGAATTACATCGAAATCAACCATTTCTAAGATAACCAAGTCTACATGAGTATTGCTCCCCACAAAAGTCACCAGACAAGACCTATATACCTTTTCAACTATCACAGACTCACCCACCGGAGTAGAAACACGAATAGGCATGTCAAGCAATTCACAATGTAAATTAAGACCAGTAGCAAATGAGGAAGATACATATGAAAATGTGGAGCCAGGGTCAAATAATACAGAAGCCATGCAATCACAAACCAAAAGATTACCTGTGATAACAGCATCTGATGTCTCCGCTTCAGACCGCCCAGGGAAAGCGTAACAATGGGCCCTATCACCTGTCTGCCCGTTGCCCCTACCATGTGGTGTTGTAGTAGCTCCAATTTGTCCGTCACCCCGGCCGTTTTGGTGACCACCATTACCTCGGCCACCACGCCCTCCAGAATAACGGCCTCTTCCATGACCACCTCTACCTCTGACTGTTGGGGGTCTGTAACCTTGTTTTGGACAAAACCTCCTAATGTGTCCGATCTCTCCACATTCATAACACTCTCTGGACTCAAGCTTAGGTCTCTGTGAGAACGACGAAGTCTGGGGATGACCTCCAGACTCAGAGAAGTGTTGACCGGTCTGCGGTGGACCCCCAACTACAGTCTGTAGTGAAGACTGAATTGGTCGGACTGAGTAACCTCCTGAACCCTGTCCTCTAGAGTAAGAACCATTAAACTCACCTCCCTTTCGAAACCTTTTAGATGTCGATGCCATGGTGAAGTCGTCTGGCTTCACTCCCTCCACCTCTATCACGAAATCTACCACTTCTTGGAAGGATTTCGCTGTAGCCGCTACCTGTAAGGCTGAAATCCGCAAATCTGACCTCAACCCTTTCACAAAACGGCGAATCCGCTCTTGTGAACTGAAGCAAAGCTGGGTGGCATACCTAGATAATGCACGAAACTTAGCCTCATACGCAGTGACCGTCATTCTGCCTTGCTCTAGGCTCAAGAACTCATCTCTCCTCCTATCCCTCAAGGTCCGGGGGATATACTTCTCCATAAATAAGCTAGAGAATGACGCCCAAGTCATAGGTGGTGCCTCTGTTGGTTGACACTCAACATGTGACCGCCACCACATTTTGGCGTTCCCTTGAAACTGATAAGTCACAAACTCAACACCAAACCGTTCTACTATACCCATCTTATGTAGTAACTCATGACAATCAACCAGAAAATCGTAGGCATCCTCAGATTCAGCACCCTTGAAGACTGGAGGTTTCAATTTCAAGAACTTACTGAAAAGTTCATGCTGATCGCTTGTCATTATAGGCCCTGTAGTCAAACGAGGAAACGTGCCTATTTCCAATGGAGCATCCATGCGGGGAGCCGCAGCAGTTGCCTGTTGTACTTCCGGAACCTGAGGTGCTGGTGCAGAAAACACTGGAGGTGTCTGGCCTTGATCAGATAACCCACTAAGATAAGCCAGAACCTGATTGATCATCTCTGGGGTAGGTTGGGGTGGCAATCCCTCATTCTGTACTTGTTCATTCTCCCCTTCCTCACCCTCTATTACCACTTCCTCAGTTGGTGGAGGAGTCACCGCCCTAGTACCAGATGGGGCAGGTGCTTGTCCTCTTCCCCTAGAGGACGTCCTCCCACGACCTCTACCACGGCCTCTTGCCGCTGCTCTTCCTCGAGCTACAGCCCCAGTGGCTGGCTCAGACGCACCCTGTCCCGCCGGTGCTGGTGTTGACGTAGTCGTTGCTCTAGTTCTAACCATCTGCGAAATAGAGTGAAGATGGTCAGATACCAATTTGTATCACCTAGATACCAATTGGATCCAAGTAATAGCACGAAAGAAAGAAAGAAAGGAAATTTTCCTAAAGTCCTATAGCCTCTCAAAGAAAAGTAAAGGCGTCCCCCTACCGTTCCTTAAGACTCTACTAGACTCGTTCTTGTGTGATGAGACCAACGAACCTAATGCTCTGATACCAAGTTTGTCACGACCCAAAACCGAGCCGCGACTGGCACCCACACTTACCCTCCTATGTGAGCGAACCAACCAATCTAAACCCTAACATTTCAATATAATATCAACAGAAAGTAATGCGGAAGACTTAAACTCATTAATAAAAACCAATTCAATAACTTCTAAAATTCAACATCTATTATTCCCCAAAATCTGGAAGTCATCACCACAAGAACATCTATGATCAAATTACTAAACTAAGAGTATTCTAAGAAGCTAAAATAAACAAAAGCTAGTCCATGCCGGAACTTCAAGGCATCAAGACATGAGGAAGAAGATCCAGTCCAAGCTAGAAGCATTAGCTCACCCTGAAATCCGGTGTAATGAAGACTGGCTAGAGTTGCGGTTGAGTTGAAGACGACGGTACGTTTGCTGCACTCCACAAATAACAAAGAAAACAAATACAAGTAGGGGTCAGTACAAAACACGGGTACTGAGTAGATATCATCGGCCAACTCAAAATAGAAAACAGTATATATCAGATAATATCATAAATCAACTACAATACTCAACATGTAGCAACAACAAGTTCTATAATCATTAATAAGTACCGCCAAGTTCACACATGAGGACTCAAGCCTCAATACCATACTCATTTGGGAATTAGGTTCATTAGATTGAGTATATTAACATCTTTCAAGATTCATTATCTTTATTCCTCTCGTGTCGGTACGTGACACTCCGCTCCCCTACTACTATGTGTCGGTACGTGACACTCCGATCCCCTAATTCTACGTGTCGGTTCGTGACACCCGATCCCCTAATTCTACGTGTCGGTTCGTGACACCCGATCCCCTAATTCTACGTGTCGGTTCGTGACACCCGATCCCCTAATTCTACGTGTCGGTTCGTGACACCCGATCCCCTAATTCTACGTGTCGGTTCGTGACACCCGATCCCCTAATTCTACGTGTCGGTTCGTGACACCCGATCCCCTAATTCTACGTGTCGGTTCGTGACACCCGATCCCCTAATTCTACGTGTCGGTTCGTGACACCCGGTCCCCTTAATTCTACGTGTCGGTTCGTGACACCCGATCCCCTAATTCTACGTGTCGGTTCGTGACACCCGATCCCCTAATTCTACGTGTCGGTTCGTGACACCCGGTCCCCTAAATCTACGTGTCGGTTCGTGACACCCGATCCCCTAATTCTACGTGTCGGTTCGTGACACCCGATCCCCTAATTCTACGTGTCGGTTCGTGACACCCGGTCCCCTAAATCTACGTGTCGGTTCGTGACACCCGATCCCCTAATTCTACGTGTCGGTTCGTGACACCCGGTCCCCTAAATCTACGTGTCGGTTCGTGACACCCGATCCCCTAATTCTACGTGTCGGTTCGTGACACCCGGTCCCCTAAATCTACGTGTCGGTTCGTGACACCCGATCCCCTAATTCTACGTGTCGGTTCGTGACACCCGCTCCCCTAATCTCATTCTATTAATTCATCAATCCTTCTTTTATACCAAGGCATCATCAACCCCATTACTTTAGTTCATCAAGCCTTCTTTTATACTAAGGCATCATCAATCTCATTAACAAAGTAGATTAGGGTTTTTCAAGATTTGGGATTCAATAGCTTCATCATGCTTATTTTATCACAATTATATAATCACATTCATACAAGCATACAATTAAGCATATAGAAGGGTTTACAATACTACCCAATACATATCATTCGCTATTAAGAGTTTACTACGAATAGCATAAACCATAACCTACCTCCACCGAAGATTCGTGATCAAGCAAGCAAATTCCCCAAATCCTTGTTGTCCTCTTCGTTTCTCTCTCTCTCTACTCGTTCTCCCTCTCTTTCTGTTCTTTTTCTTTTTCTTATTCAAACCCTCTTTCTTTTACCCTAATTAGCATATAATTAAGTATAAAGATGGCAATAATATCCCACTAATTAACTCAAGGTTACCTCTTTTAACCCCCAAGTAATTAGACTTATTAACATTAACCCACTAACTTTATAATTAAAGCAGGAATAGTCCAAAACGCCCCTTAAATTACTAAACAGAAATCCGACCCAGCCTTGGATTACGCAGCCTGTGACGGGCCGTCGTGCCTGCGACGGTCCGTCCTGCTGCTCCGTCACAGAGTTCAGAGACTCAATTCCACTAAAGGGTCTGTGACGGTCCGTCGTGCCCACGACGGTCCGTCCTGCCATTCCGTTACGAAGTTCAGAGAGTCGATTTCAGTACCCAAATTTCAGAATTCTAAGTGTTTTGGAACGAGACCCCCTCGACGGTCCGTCGTGCCCATGACGGTCCGTCGTGGGATCCGTCGTCTCAGCCAGTTTTTCCAGAAATAAAATCTGCTGCTCAAAACGACTAAACAGGTCGTTACATATATGCAGCGCTTTAATCAGACTATTCACCACATAAAATCTGATATCCTACCTAGAAAATGTAATAATTATACAATTAGCATATGAATACTTTGATTTCAAATGGATACAATGATTTCTATAACTTAATGTATTAACATAACTAGGATACAAATCATCATAGAACTTAATGTATTAATATATCAAACTTGATAAAGTATATTAGCATATGAGCACGACAATTTAAATACATTTACCTCATGAATACATCTGTATAATATACATAAGAATAGCCCTGTCATTAAACAAAAATTGGATATATTGGACAATCCAAAAATAAGAAAAATAGAACATAACACAATGCGAGTATCCAAGTGTATTCAACTATACTTATATACAGTAGTTAACTTCTCAACTTGTGAGATATTTTAATACAATTGGACAATTAAAAAAAAAAGAAGACAATGGAATATAATATAGTACAAGCACCCAGATGTATAATTATTTCATTGTATAAAAAATTGAAAATCCCACAATTCTCATTCACTTTTTCTTCATGTCTTCCTTGTATTACTTTTTCTTTTACAACTATATACATATAAATATAACTTGTTAATTTTCCTCCAGTTTTTGTTGTATAACCAAACTTTAATCTATTTTTCCTCCTATTTTTGTTGTACAACTTTTTTTATTGTTATTGAAATTAACGGAGGAAGTTCATCCAACAATTTATCAAATAAATGTATACTAGAGTACTGATTTTCGCCATTATAATGAAAAAAATCTTCAATCGAAACCTATGAAAATAGATGAAATATATAGATGTATACAAATATAATCTTCATGAAAACAAGAAAAAGTGCAATTAGAAAATGAAGACGAATCTCAAAAGTCACTTTTGAAATTGTGCAAAAGGATCATGAATCAAAAGGATTTTTGAAAAAAAAATAAAAATAAATCGGTGTTATAGAAACATTGAAGATGGTAAACATAGTGAACGAGCACTGTACAACATGCCTAACATAATTGATTAGGTCTATATTAATTACTTTGCTATTTAATATTTCTTAATATACAATTAAATTGAAAAGAAATGATTATTCATGTATAATTGATTAATTTTACTATTTAAAATTTAAGTATATCCATATAACACACAAAAAAAAACTATAGTCATTCACTTTATATATATATATATATATA
>NC_028643.1:67554149-67569365 GCF_001406875.1 Solanum pennellii | reverse complement strand
TATATATATAAATATATATATATATATATTTGCTATATTCTGTAGATTTTTTCTAACCCATTAATAATTTTAAGTATTTTTCATGATTATGAATGTAAGTGGTTGATAATACAAAAGACCATTAGTTTTTAGAAGCTCATTAGAAATTGTAAGTCTTATCCATGATTATGAATGTGAGTAAGATGATAATCTTAAAAACTTATGATCCTTTAATATTAGGATAATATCACATACTCACATCATAATCATGGACAAGATTTAAAATTTCTAATGGAGCTCCAATTATTAATGGTCTTTTGATATTATTACCTTACTCACCCTCATAATCATGGACAAGACTTAAAATTTCTAATGGGCTTTCAATAGCTAATGAGTTTTTGATATGATCACCTACTCACATTATAATTAGGAAAAATTTTCAAAATGTCAGTATTTTAACATTTAAGAGGGCTCATTAGCAACACTTTCAATATTTAGTAAAAATGTCAAAATTTTAATTTGTTATGTATCTTATTTATGTTTTTATTATTTATTTATTTAAAGAATAGAATTATTTAATAACAAAAGGGAGAAAATCAAGGGAGAGAATATTTCAAAAAAAAAAGGTAAACATCACTTAATTTTCTCATCAGTTACATTTTTAAATAAAACTCAAACTTTGTTCTTTTTTTTCTCCATAATCTTAATTTTTTTTTATTAGTTTGTATTCATTTCAATAGGTATGCCAAATGAATCTATAGTTATTTAAGAAACATATTTGTATTCATATATTTTTTTCATGTGTATTTATTTGTTTCTTCGAAAATTTTGTATTTCGTATTCATTTTAATATGTATTTTATTCGTATTTATAGTCTAGTTTTTATTTAGAATATTGTATAATAATATATAAAATACAAAAAAGTAGTATGATGAAAAAGTGAGATAATAGTTTTTAGAGAAGAAACATATCACTTAAAATTCTCATTATTAACAATTTCAAAAAAAATCCTTTTTCATTCTATTATATCAACTTTCCTTTGTTATGTTTTCATTTTAATTGTATACCAATATTTTTTACACTTTATGTGCTCACTTTACCATTCAAATTAAAACTGATTTTTTTTCTTTCAAACTACAAATTGTATACAAATTGACTATGAAAGAAATAAGAATACAAGATTCAGGAAAACATATAGCATACATAGTAAAATAATATAATCAATATACAATATTCTAAAAAAAATACAAATTAACTGTTGAAAAACAGGATACATATATGTTTAAGAAATACAAATTCATATAAGATAGCATGCATAGTGAAAATGATATAATCAGAATACAATGTTCTAAAAAAAATATAAATTGACTGTTAAAAAATAAAATACATCTATGCTTAAGAAGTACAAATTCATATGAGATACGTATTTGAATGACTACAAATAAAAAAGAAACACAATGTTCTTAATAAAAATACAAATGATGAGTAAGAGAAAAATAATTGACAAACAAAAATTAATATGAATATTATTCTGATATGAATACAATTTCGCAACCTTCTTCTTTGAATCTCTCTTTTTTCTTCGTCTGATATGTTCCTTTTTTTCAATTCTTTTCACCAAATTCAAATCTGAATCTGTGTTTTTTTATGAATTAATAACCCTATAAGCAAAATTCGAAATTATTAAATATGAATATAAAAAAAAAAATCAAACAACATATTATGTATGAATGCTTATGTGGCTTACTACAAATTACAATCTACTAAATCTAAATATGAAAATAAAATCATAAAAATAGTGTTTCAAATACTGAAATTTCGAAATGCATAAATATTTGATGAGTATGTTAACAAACTCATATAAAAATAGAAAAAATGACGAAAAAATTGTAATACATACAATTCAAAATTCAACATAATCTTTTATTTCGAAAGCAAAATCTTATGAAATCTCGCAAAATAAAAGATGATTACGAAAATACCTTTATGTATTGAGAGATTTCTTGAATTAATCGATAGATCTGAACAAATTGATATGAACTTGAATAATTAGTTCTTCTTCTACAATGAAAGACAATAATGGTGAAAATGGTAAAAGAGAAAAAAAATTGAAAATCTTAAAGATGGAAATAAATATAATGGTATTAAAGTCTAGAAGAAGTCTAAATGGATAGTGAATATATTTAATGTTGGACTGTTTTGAGAAATAAAAGGAAAGACAAATAATAGTATTTACAAATTATTTTTAAAATATTGACATTTTGACTAAATATTTTAAAGTGTAGATGTTTTTACTAATTAAGTTAGAATTTGTGACTACTTTACTAATTTTTCCTTATTATAATGTGAGTAGATGATAATATCAAAAGTCCTTAGTTATTAGAATTCCATTAGAAATTTTAAATCTTATTCATTATTATAATGTGGTTAGGTGATAATATCAAAAGCCTTTTAGTTATGAAAGACCATTAGTTATTGGAAATCCATTAGAAATTTTGATTCTAGTCTATGATTATGACTTATGAGTGTGAGTAAGGTGAAAATATCAAAAGTACATTATTGGAAGCCAATTAGAAATTGTAAGTCTTGACCATGATTATGACTATGGGTAAGGTGAAAATATCAAAACTACATTAGTTATTGAAAGCCCATTAGAAATTGTAAGTGTTGTCCATGTTTATGAGTGTGCGTAAGGTGATAATATCAAAAGTTCATTAGTTATTGAAAGTCCATTAAAAATTGTAAGTGTTGCTTATGATTATGAGTGTGAGAAAGGTGATAATATCAAAAGCTCATTAGTTATTGAAAGCTTATTAGAAGTTGTAAGTCTTATCTATGCTTATGATTATGAGTGTGAGTAAGGTGATAACATCATCCATTAGTTATTGGAAGCTCATTAGAAATTTTAAGTTTTTTCCATGATTATGATGAGTAGGTGATGATGTCAAAAGCCAATTAGAGTAAAATCTGTATAAATTAATACTCGATAAATTAATAGGCTTTCTAAATATTTTTTTCTCCAGTCCCAACTTGGGCCAGTGAAAAAATCACCAATTTCAATAAGATAATATATTTTCAGAAGATCTCTATATAAATATATATATATATATATATGGTCCCATTGATATCATAAATTAATAATTCTTTAAAAGTACAAATATATATCTAAAAATAATTTAGTGAAATATGATTCTATTGTATTCTTTTTTTTAAAAAAAAAATAAATATAGTTGAAGCTCATCTCTAACTTTTCTTATTGCATCCACGAGCTCCGGTGTTGTCTTTTCGAATTGCATCATAAAATTGTGAAGAGTTCTAGATGCGATAAGTGTTTCCTTACGCGTAACTGGTTCCAAATGTATAATATCATCTTCAACTGCGTCATCTACATTGCTTTTTCTGATGGTATTCACAATTTCTTCTAAGCTCTGGACCTCTAAAATGTATTACTTTCAGGCGGATAATTCAATAGGTTATTGTCATCCATTTATTGTGGTAACCGAAATCATTAACCATGAACTCTAGTTTATAAATGACGTTTTCACCAGTAGGTTCATTCAAATTCTCTGAGATTGCATCCCCCGAATGAATTTTATCGTGTCAGAAACAATTTGCTACTGTCTCTTGTTGAACATTTGTTGTCCAAACAGGGATTGCATAATTGATAGCATCCAAAATCTGTCTTTGCTAGATCAGTTTGTCCCACTTCATAGACTTCTAATTCCTACGATAAGATCTGCTCGATAATACATCTTGAAAGCTCTTATTACACGGCATCACAAGGTTAAAATTAGTAAGATACAACGATTTTGATGTATTCGTTGTACTTTATGTATAATATTTTTTTATATGAAAAATCAATAAATATGATATATAAATTAGTAAGATACAATAATTCTGATATAATCTATATTAATATTCATAAAATCTCAAACCATTCTTTAAATTAATTAATATTAATTTATCATTTAAATAATCTCTATAAAATAATAAAATTTCATGGTCTCACATATATTAATTTATAAAGATTTTACTGTAGTTAGTGAAAGCTCATTAGAAATTGTAAGTATTGTCCATGATTATGGATGTAAGTAAGGTGATAATATCAAGTATAACTTACATAAATCCTATAGTGTAAGGACCTAAATTACATTCTATCTCTATTCTTTTTCAATTTACAAAAATTCCTCAAAATTATTGCTATCCGGATATATAGCAAAGAAGCCGGATACATTAAATCTGATACATTGAAACAAAATCAGTTACACTTTTAAAGGAAAGAGAATATAAAATTGATGTGAGTTCCCCAAATCACGCTAATTTAGTTAATTTCAATCTCTCCCAAATCTTAAAAGGTTCAATCAAATCAAAATTCATATTTTCTATTCTCAATTCTCTTCAACATTCGCCAAATTCAATTCAAAATTAAAATTTTCTTTTCTCAATTCTATTCCAAATCGTCTAGTTTCAAACAATTCAAATTTTCTTCTTTTAATTCTCACCCAAATCGTAATAGATTAAAAAAAGTCAAGTACAATAGCTAATTTTATTGGTATGTATATCTACAAATTTGGATAATTAATACATTGGTCAATGGATAAATCAACTAATTGTTGTCCATTGTTAATTGTGCTCTCGTGTTATAGTATCTGGACTCCTCTTGAATGCTTATGCAAAGATATTAAATTTCTCATATATTAGTGGCACCATATTTGGAAGGGAAAAAATGAAAGAAATATTTTAAAATTCAGGCAAGGCGTGAATTTTGCAGCGAGAGGGGCAACATCACTTGACTTTGCCTACTTGTTGGACAACTGGGTTGATTAAAAAGATATGATATCTTCTTTTTGCAAATTTACTTCAGTAATAGCTCTGAGTCGTCCATGTTGGTGCTATGAAATTATTCATTTGTATCCGCTACACATTGAAACAACTTATAGTTTTGATAGATACATGTATATGTGGTTATTGATATGTATCAGATACATTCAGTATAAATTAATTTGATATATCATGTCTAAAAAAATTAGTGTATGTTATATTACTATTTATGTATCCTATTTTGTTTGAGAAATATTGTTTTTTACAAAAAGAAACATGATACATATAATTATTCTAGGTAACAATTTTTTGTGTGGAATACATAAAACAACAGTGATTAGTTGATACATATAATGATATATGTAATAAAGTTTGTAAAACTATTGAATTTGGTATATATTATGTATCATGCATCTATCAATTAATTTGATACACAGTGCTTTAGATACATAACATTGAGGTTTATGTATCAATTGTATTTATTGAGATTGATACATTATTGTTTGGTAAGTTATGTATCAGATACATTTAGTATGAAGTTGAATTTACATATCATGCCTAAAAAAGTTAATGCATGATATATTATTACCTATCTTTCCCATCTTATTTTTTTTTTAAAAATAATATATTTTATTTTTTTAGAAAAACATTATACATGTAATTGTTTCAAATAACATATTTTTTTGTGCATGATACATAACACAAAGTTTATGAATCAAATACCTTTATATTGAACATGATAAACACTAATCAAATATTCAATAACATTAGAGTTATGTATCAATACCTTAAATATGAACATGATACATTGCATAAAACAAAAGTTATCGTAGCAGTCATGTATCGAATCAGTGATAACACTAAAAAAGACTTATTTAAAATCAAAATAAGCGAAATACATTGAGAGTAAGGCCAAAAAACTAACAAATCAAACCAACGGAATAAAATGTATCAAGACCGCCATTAGAAATTTCTGAAACAATTTCAAATACACTCAAAGATGAACTATGTGCATTAACAAGGTTTGTCCTCCTCTCTTCAATAAAGAGACTGGGAGTAAAAGATTCAGTAATTTTTTTAGATGAAAAAATTAAAAAAAAAATTGAAGTGGATGAAAGAAATCTATCTCTTGAATAATTTGAAATCTTTTATTGAAAAGAGAAAAGATTTAAAATTCAAAAATAAATTAATGAAAGTAACTGTGGAGAAATTTTTAGAGTGAAAAAAGGAAGAAAATCATGATTAGGAGATTTCAAATTAATATATCTGCAAAAAGGAATGAGAGCAAAAAAAAAGATTTTTTATATTTTTTTGAAATGGTAGGGAAAATAAAAAAATATGATGATTAATGATGTATAGTTAGGTAATTTTTTCTAATATCAAATATCAAAAGCCCATTAGTTACTGAAAGCCTATTATAAATTGTAAGTCTTGTCCATGATTATGAGTAAGGGTGTACATGTTGGTTTGCATTTTTCAAATATCAAACTAAATCATTTGTTTCTAATATCTGAATTTATAAACCAATAAAAATTGGGTTTTCAACTTCGCATCGGGTTTTTCAGATTTTTTCAATAAAGTATTCATACAAACATATAATTTACTTCTACTTAAAAAAATTTTTAGTCCTACCAAAATGCAACTATCTAAGTTATTTCTTAAGAAAATAACACAAAATATGATATGATTAATGAGACGAAAATATCTAACAAAAAAATATTAATGACGTCGCGTAAAACAAATATTGCAAACTTTTATAAGTCATAATGAAACTGATCATAATTTAAAAGTATTAAATCATGCTAAAATAAGTTTTGTAAGTATTAATTACATGACCAAACATTAAAAGAAAGTAAAATTAGATTGTGTATTTTAATTGTCTAAACTTATGTAAAACTAAAAAACAAATATTCAATATTGTTGTCATTCTTAGTGTTAAATTGATTTTTTGTATGCGTTAGTATTAGTTTGATTTTGATTTAAACTATGTTATAATTAACAACATGTATGAATTATAAAAAATATTTAAAAATTATATCAAAGTAAATATTTTCACATATAAAATGAAATTTTAAAAATTATATATATAATGTCGGGTTGATTTGATCTAGGGTTAATTTTTTTAGTTGAAGCTAACTCAACTCAAATATAGTCGAGTTTTTTTTTTCAACACCAAATCAAGTTTTTTTCAATTATATTCGTTTGCAGGTTGGTTCAATTTTTGGTTTGATTTTGTACACCTCTAATAATGAGTGTGAGTCAGGTGAAAATATCAAAAGCTCATTAATTATTGAAAGCCTATTAGAATTGTAAGTCTTGTCCACGATTACGAGTGTGAGTAAAGTGACAGTATAAAAAACTTATTAGTTATTGAAAACCCATTAGATATTTTAAGTCTTGTTAGTGATTATGATGTGAGTATGTGATAATATCAAAAATCCATTAGTTCTTGGAAGTCCATTAGAAATTTTAAGTCTTGTCCATGTTTATGATGTGCGTAGTCGATAAATCATATGCCAATTAGTTATGGTAAATGTATGGGAAGCCCATTAGAAATTGTAAGTGTTTCCCATGACTATGAGTTGAGAGTAACGTGATGATATCAAAAGCTCATTAGTTATTAGAAGCCTATTAGAAATTGCAAGTCTAATTCATGATTATGAGTGTGAGTAAGATGATAATATCTAAAGTCCATTAATTATTAGAAGCTCATTAGAAATTTTAAGTGTTGTCCATGATATTATTATCTAATCAGTGTATCAAGTCCAATTATGATAAATGAAAATGAACAAAATGAATAATAGAAATGAATTTATTTTGACATAAAATTTTACAAATTTTAGAAAGAATTGTTTTAGAATTATTCAATACGTCTATCATATGATATTCTAAATTATCATGTCGAATTGCCATGGGATAAAAAAATGTTTTATAGGAAAAAAGGTTTGATATACCCTTTAACTTTGTTATTTAGAGCTAGTATATCCCTCGTTATAAAAATGGGTTCGTATATACCCCTAATGTTATATAAATGACTCATATATACCCTTTTTCTCTCACGAAAGTGAACAACTTAATTTTAATTGATTTTTAATTATTTTTTTAGAATAATATAATCTATATGAGATATATTAATCCTCCTCACACATATCTTTTTTTTACTTTTTTATTTAAACGATTATTTTAAAATTATTGTTTTTATGGTCAAATTTGTTTATGTTTTACTAATTTTCTTGTAAAAATTGTTATACATGCCCCAATATTATTCTTACAAATGCAAAATCAAAATTACAATAAAGCCGCAAAATTATATTTTTAATTTTTTTCTTACATTAATGAGTGAAAGAAATAAAAGATGTTAAAAAGTAATTTATGTGTGAAAAAGATTAAAATATAACTTGAATTTTGCTAGAAGGATCATATATACCCCCACATGAACTTTTTAAAATTTTAAAGTCAAAAGAATAAATTCAAAACAAAAATTTTCATTTTCGCTAAACGAAGGAGGACATATGTGACCATTTGTATAACGATAAGGATATATATGAGTCACTTTTATAACAAGGGATATGATCATGACCTTTTCCCTGTTTTATATTTTAAGGACAAAATATCAAAATGATTCGCACGGTTAAATTAAGGAATTAAATGTCCGTCACAACTCAACAAGAAATTCGATCGTAATACTAATTTCAAATATTTTTATTGAAGTAAAAAGTGACTAAATGTTATTTTTTCATGTATGTAAAATTTGACTAAAATTTAAGTCATATGTGTCTGATTCTTTTTAATCAATTTTGTTTTTTTCTTGGAATTCAACAATTCAATACCCAAATCTTCTCCAAATAAGTTAAACATTTGAAAGTTAAAATTTCATATATATAAAACAAACTCCAATCGTCAAGAACAATAAATGTAACAAACTCATTTTACCATAATGATAACGTGAAATTATTTTTCAATCGATTATTTAAACTTACCTTTTATATTTGAAATTTCTTAAAGCATTATATTTCAATTTCTATATACCTATTTAAAACATAGCTTTGTACAACAAATATATTTGAAGTCACTATTTTTAAATGATTGCAACCAAATATAAGTGGTGTGGTTTTTTCTCCTTTTTACATTTTCTGTTGTTATAAGATCGAAGCCCAAAATGTAAACCCAAGGCCCAAAAGCCCTTTAGCAAAGCCAATCTCTCTGTCCTATATAAACGAAGGAAAACCTAGTTAGGGTTTCATCCATCGTCAGTCATACCAAGTGCAGAAAAATGGTGAAATTCCTTAAGCCAAACAAAGCCGTAGTGGTTCTCCAAGGCAAGTACGCCGGGAGGAAAGCGGTGATTGTTCGAGCATTCGACGATGGGACACGTGACAGGCCATACGGACATTGTTTAGTCGCCGGTGTAGCTAAGTACCCGAAGAAAGTGATCCGTAAGGACTCTGCGAAAAAGCAGGCGAAGAAGTCACGCGTCAAGACTTTCATCAAGCTTGTCAATTACAACCACATCATGCCTACTCGTTACACACTGGATGTTGATTTGAAGGAAGCCGTTACAGTCGATTGCCTTCAGTCACGTGATAAGAAGGTTACTGCTGCTAAGGAGGCTAAAGCTAAGTTTGAAGAGCGATTCAAAACTGGGAAAAATCGCTGGTTCTTCACTAAGCTTAGATTTTGAGTGGTTTGCTCTTAATTTGGTAATTTTCTGTTCTGGATATTCAGAATATTTGCTCTGTTTTTTCTTGTTCAAACAACTTTTAATATGAAATGATAGATCTGGTTTTATCTTTAACCATTGTTCGAATTGCTAATGTTTTCTATATCTATGCTTTTGTGATTAATATTGTAATTATTATAATGAAATGAGTGTATACCTAACATGACTACAAATCCCAAATTAGTAGTATGATCTTTGATAAGTGCAGCTAGTTTGTTATCACTATATTGGTGTATGGTGGTTACAATTTAAGATTGTTTTTGGTCTTTACGTACGTGTATGTTGTGGTATTACATAGGGTATGCTGTTGTTGTAGTGAAAACACATAAGCTGTGACTCTAGAGAATTTAAATTTGTAACATATATTGCTTTCTGAGGCGTTGCGTGCATTGACCTATTAATATTCGATGGATGTGTCAAGGAAAGCATATAATGATGTCAATCCGAAGTCCTATAGTGAGTTAAGTGAACTGTTTTCTTGTCTAGTTTGCTTGATAGTTGGATTGCAACATGATCAAAATTCGTCTGTGTCTTGTGTAACTGTTTCCTTAGAAGTGACTTTAGTTTTTGTTCTTAATGATTGTGTGTTGCTTCATATGGTGAACTCTCTCTTAAAATTTAAGTGAGGGATGTTCAAGTTTCCGAAGCATAAATGAATAGTCAGTATCAAACAGCATGGTGTATTTCAATTGCATTTTGCTACCTGTCTCCTGCTACATCCTATTTTGTCATTTCCAAGCTTTAGGAAAATTCTTTCTTCTTCATGAGATTGAATGAATGCAGTTTAGTTGTTCTGATATTTACTTTCAGATTATAGCAAGTGCTGTTTAGAGTTTTATGATCAGTATTTGATAAATACCAAATTAGTAGTATGATCTTTGATAAGTGCTTCTAGTTTGTTACCTTTATATTGGTGTATGGTGGTTGCAATTCAAGATTGTTGTAGGTCTTTTACCAGTGTACAGGTGTATGTTGTGGTATTACATGTGGTATGTTGTTGTAATGAATACTCATAAGCTGTGACTAGTAAATTTGAATTGGTAATATATATTGCTTTCTGAGGCGTTGCGTGCATTGACCATTAATGTCCGATGGACGTGTCAAGGAAAGCATAGAATGATATCAATCCAAAGTCCTTTAGTGATTTAAGTAAACTGGTTTCTTATCTAGTTTGCTTGATGGTTGGATTGCAACATTTAATTATCAAAATTCCGTCCGTCTTGTGGAAATGTTTCCTCAGAGGTGCACTTCTCAGTTTTTTTTATTCTTATTGTTTATGTGTTGCTTCATATGGTGAACTCTCTCTTAAAATTGAAGTGAGGGATGTTCAAGTTTCCGAAGCATAGAAGAATAGTCAGTATTAAACAGCGTGATGTAAGTCAATTACATCTTGCTACCTGTCTCCTGCTACATTCTATTTTGTTATTTCCAAGCTTTAGGAGAAGTACTTCCCTCTTCCTGATATTGAGTGATTGCAATTTTGTTGTTTCGATATGTACTTTCAAATTATACCAAGTGCTGTTTAGAGTACTGTTAATATTGTTTGGACTTGCGATTTCTCAGTCATAGAAGAAAGTATAGTAGCATCAATATCGTTATGAGTTGCATGTATGATACGGATGTCATTAGTAATTAAGGGATGTCCCCCTCTGGTGAATATTGTTGAAAATGTTTGCTTCATGGAATGAGAAGTTTTGTTTCCTAACATGTTGCAAGTATAGTTGCCAAACCACTTCTGTTAAAAAGGTTCAAAGCCCAGAATTTTTGTTAGTTACTCAAGAGTGTAAAGGTATATCAGTGTTTGCAATATTTACTTGTTTTGATTAAAATTTTCATTCATATTTGGTTGAGCGGTTAAATGCTGGCCTCTTAGATGCCTTATAAACTGAAAGTATAGGGTTACCTAACTACCTATATATTATCCGTTCTTCAATTATGGCATTTTTATGACAATAATATAATATAACTAATACCAGCAATAGTAATAAGTAGATTTAAAATTCGGATGCTAAGTAGAATTTTTCTGAATGATTTGTCTTTCTTAATCGGATAAGGGATAAATTAAATCATTTTATACTAAATTGATGAATATAACTATAGAAAATGAAACAACTATATTTTAAATTATGAAATTTCTTAATTCAAGAGATATTCTTATTTTGTGATCAAACGACCCTTGAGAGAATAACTGTTCTTGTTTAAAAATTAAAATGAAAACTAAGCAAAAAAAGAGGAGAGTGATATGGTGTCATTATGAAATGTCATTTTGATAATCTAGAGAAAAAAAAAAGCCATTTCATTTCTTATATTGATAAATGCTTATCCAACGAGGAAGCAGATAGAAGGGTAATACTATAATATGCCATTGATTGTGTGAGAAGAAATTTTCCAAGTTACAACCAGAACACTTGAATATGCGTAATCGTTCAGGAGATGCAGAAAGATCATGAGAAGATAAAGAAATGTCATACCTGAAGATAGTCGGCGACACCACAATTGGAAGCTTATTATGATGGAACAAAGGGAAGTTGTCACTAAAGTTGTTTAGTTATGATTAGAGAGGGAAGTTGTCACTAAAAGTTGTTTAGTTATGATTAGAGCTGTCAAAATGGACTATTTTGACTTATCAGATAGAGACAGCCCTATCAAAACTATGATTGGGATAGGGTTGGGATATAATTTTGTAAGTCATTTAAAATTAGGACTTGTATGCTCGGCTTATATAAGCTATTGACCTTTGATGTTTGATTGGGGTCGAGCCTAGGGTCTGTTTATGGGCCAAAACTTTTATTCAAGGGACGTTTATAAATTGATATAATCTAATTACTTAGATACACTATGTTGTAAACTTGTAATACTATGAATTTTACCAGATGTTGGTAAGCAACAATGTAGGCAATAACTTTATACTCGACCTCAGTAGAAGATCTAGAGATAGTAGGTTGCTTCTTCGCAAGTCAAGAGATAAGATTATAGCCCAAAAATTATTGCCAATCCCGTAGTGGAACGTCGACTATCTGGGCAGCCAGCCTAATCAACATCAGAATAGGCCACCATTGTAGACGTGGATGATGATGCGCTAAGAAAAAGACCATGTGTAATAGTACCTTGCAAGTACCTAAAAATACGTTTCATCGAGTGCAGATGAGTGGTACGAGGAGCATGCATCAATTGCGAGACAACACTTACAACATCAAGCAATATCAGGACGAGTCACGTTGAACATTGAAGTGCACCTACCATGATTCGATATTCTATAGAATATGAAAGCAACTCACCATCCACAAGTGAAAGGGAAGTTCGAGAAGCAAAAGGGTTATAAATGGGCTTGCAAGTATGCATATGAAACTTAAACAATAAATAAGATACATATTTCTGCTAAGATAGATGAAAGCCAGTAGATGTACAGGTAGCATGGACACCAAGAAAGTAATGGAGATCACCAAGATCTTTCATGGCAAATTGACGTGACGGGTAGCATGGACACCAAAAAAGTAATGGAGATCAGCAAGATCTTTCATGGAAAATTGACGTGAAAGACACTTAATGAAATCATCAACAATAGAAACATGATTTTCTCTTGGAGCAATTAATTCACTAGCCCCCCTTCTCAGGATTTCATTGATCATGTTTTACTTGACCTTGGAAAAGAGTATGACACCTTGGTTGGCATCATTACATATTTTCCTGGTCACTTATAGCTTGAAGAGCTTCGCACAAAACTTTTACTTCATGAGCAAATGTTGCAGCGTTTCAAGGAACTTGACTCGCCAATTACGCATCAAGCATTTGCTGCACATTTTGTTCTACACCTACTCAAGACTCTGGCTCTCAATTTGATTCAGGTCGTGGCCGAGGTCGATCTTCTTACAGAAGTCGTGTCCGTGGTGGCAAAGGTCGTGGCTTTGGTGGTCGCGGGCAGCAACCACAAATCAACTCTAGCAACCATAATACACGCATTAGTGCAACTGGACAACTACAGTTAGGTAATGGTGGTACTTACCATGTCTCCTATAATTCATATTCTGTCGGTAATAATTCATATGAGGACTCTTAGAATCTTATTAGGAATTTTGTTAGGACTCTAAGAATCTTGTTAGGCCTCTTACTTATCTGTAAGTATATCTGTACATGATTATATATATATATATATATATATATATATATATATATACAGTAATACAAATCCAGGCTCGTTAATTTTCTTCTGCTATTCACAAATACATTCTCATGGTATCAGATAACCAGAAATCCATCTAATTTCTTCTCTACGACATGTTGTCTTCATCTTCAACTACACCAGTTGTTCCTTCTAGAGTCACTACTATTCCAGATTCAAATCTTCCTTCAAGTTTTCCTTCTAGCATCAGTAGTATTTGTCACACCCCTTTTTCGCGCGGCGGCGTAAGGGTTTTTCCAATTTAAGTGACGTTATTGATTAAGGGATTATTTTATTTTTTTTAGAGTCGCCACTTGGAATTGAGTTACGGTGTTCCAAGTCACCTTATTTACATCCCTAATCAAAAGGAAGTGACTCTTTGTTTGGTCTGCGAACCAGTTCGGGTAAGGAATTCTATTGACCGAGGGGAAGGTATTAGGCATCCCTCGAGTCCCGTGGTTCTAGCACGGTCACTTTATGGACTTCTATGACTTAACTATTTTTTGAATATTATATTATTAAGACAACTGTATTTACCCTCATTCTTTGATTTATTTAAATATATTAAAACTACCTTATTTTATTAATCTATGCCCTTTAATTAAAAAAAAATAATATATATACGCATATAAATTAAATCAAACAAAGCAGAATAAAATAAGATATTCTTTATTTTTACTTTTTCTTTTGTTATTATTATTATTTTTATTTTTTATTCTATTTTTTTTTACATTTTTCTTTTTTTTCTTTTGTTATTATTATTATTTTTATTTTTTATTCTATTTTTTACATTTTTTTTCTTTTTACCTTCTCATCTTTTGCTATTATTATTATTTTATTGTTATTATTATTTTTTATACTTTCAAGGTTTTATTTGTTTTTTTTTATTTCAACTTAATTTTTTTTTTGTTTGGACAAAGAAACTTTCAAAAAAAAAAAAAAAAAATTTCTTTCCTCCTCAATTGAATTTTTTTATATTATTTTTATACTTCTTTTCTATTATTTTTTTTTGTTTTCTCTTTTCCCTCTTTTTTTAGTATGTTCTTTTTCACAATTTATTTTTTTTTAACTTTTCCCTTTTTCTTTTTATTATTATTATTATTATATTTTTTACGTCACTAACATTAAACAAAAATTCTACTAACTAAAATTAATATATTTACATAATAGCTAAACATGTTATCATTATAAATTAAATATTAAAAATCCATGACTTGGACAATAATTTTACTTAAATATAAAATAAAGTATGGGTTATTAAAATATAAAATAAATCATGATTTGTTATGATAATTTCACACTAAATATAACTATACAAAAGATCTAAACATAAAGCTGATATGAACATTTGAACATACTTCATATAATAACATCAATAAATATTAATGGTTTAAGTGCATGCAAAATTTAACAACCTCAATATATATTACAATCCATTCTCGCATTATCATGACATAAAATTACTACAAAATAAAATTAGTATTACCTCTTGTGGAAACTATTTCACGAAAAGAAAGGATTTAGGAACCACGAACGT
>NC_028643.1:67478666-67547141 GCF_001406875.1 Solanum pennellii | reverse complement strand
TTTTTAATATTAAATATATATATATATAAATGATAATTATATAATTATTAATTGTTTTGAGTAAATAAATAAATAAAGCTAAATGGGTAATTAAAACAAAAAAGACATAATTAAGAAATATTAGTTTATTTAAATAATATATGTAATATATATATATATATATATATATCTTTTATTTATTTTTTTAACAATCAAAATAAACTTATCTAATAAAAATTATATTTATGTTGTTTATTTTTATATCTTTTAAATAAACTTAATGAAAATAATAAAAAGTCAAAAATATATTTAATTTAGATTGATAAAATTATTTATGCTCTAAATATTGGTGTTAAACTTAAATTCGGTCAAAAATTACGTGTCTACAGTATTGCAGGTTCAAGTTTTCCTTTCTTTGGTCTGCCTCCTCCCTTTAGCATAGTGTAACACCTTGAAAATCTAAGACTCATTGTAAAGCCTAACATACGTGTCATAAAGTCTAAACACAGTTTCTAAGTCCATTTTAATGAATATATGTCATTTAGGAGATTTAAGAACCAAAACGTCCTAAACGTCCGAAAACTTGGTTCAAAGGGATGATAATGTGCCTTAGCATACTTGACTAAGTTTTAGGAGTCGAATTTGTGCGAACGTTGGTGGAAAGGTAACTAATGGGTGTTTGAGTTGTTCCATGGTTGAAACGTTCGGGTACAACTCCCTAAGGACCAACCAAGGGCCCTTAAAGAGGACCCCTGCAGTTTGATGCAACACTGCCTGGCAGTGTGGACAGATGGGACAGATTACAGCCCGTGTGTGGATCGACGGGTCGTCGATTCCACCTTCGTCCCACACTTAGGCTGGTGGAGGATGTCCCTTTACCTGCATAGTTTTTGGAATCATCAACGGAGTGCAGAGGTGCAGGCTACGGTTCGTGTGTAGATTGACGGGCCGTTGATGCCACCGTCGTCCCACACTTAGAAAATTGGAGAAAAGCCTAGCCTGCACCACTCTTTGATCGGACTTACGGATGTGCAGCACAGATCGTCGATCGAGGTCTCATCGATGGGGTCTGCAAATTCCTGCACGTTTTAAATTAAGTTCATTTAATTAATTAAGTGGTTTAGGGGCTAGTTGGGGATTAAAGAGAGACTAATTAAGTTTATTAAGTCCTATTATAAATACCATCAACCCTCATTAATCAAAACACAACTCTCAAATAAAGCCTTTTCCTTCTCTCTTCTTTCTCTCTCTAATTGGAAGACTCCGTGGAAGCTTAGTTTGGAAGGTGAATTGGGGTCTGGAAAAGGGTGGATTCTTCATCAAATTTTTGAGAAAACATTAAGGTATGTGTTCTATTCACCTTTGAGATCTTTTCCTCAAAGGGTTCCTTCAAATAGAATTTCAAAAAGTTGAGTTTATTATGGATTTCATCCAATTATGAAATTTAAGTTATGGATTGAGTTGTTAATGAATTCTTAGAGTTATATTGAGTAGATTAACATGTAATTCAATTTGTTTGTGGTAAATATTGATGGTTTGGTCTAAATTGAAGAATATGATCCTCTATCCCTAACCCTAGATAGTGATCTTGATCTATATTGTATTATGATCATTCGATTAAGTTGGTTGTTGATTTGATTACTATCCTATGGTGCTATTATGATTAAATTAAGATGAATTATAGGCCTATCATTCTAGTTCTTGAAATGTGATTTAGGGTTATGAATTATAATGTGAAATTAGTCTATATACCTTGTCTCAAGTTATGATCTAAAGATGAATTGTATTATAGAGATCCAATTGGCTTTGTTATCTTATTGGTTATCATTGTGTGATAATGTTACTCCCCGAGTTGGGTTGAGTTATGGATTGATGGTAAGACCTTGATGATAGACTATGAGGAAGACTTGGTAAGTCTTAGAATCTCTATCTTTACTTCCAAATGTGATTAATTGTTACATTGGATTATGCCTTATAATAGGATTATAGGGTGGTATGATATTGAATTGAAATGTCTTGACTATGTTGTGAGGTTGATTAAGGTGTATGCGCTATAAGGATGGTGAAAACTACCAATGAGCTTTAATATGTTATGAAATGCTAAAGTGTTAACCTCACTTATATGAATTGTGATGAAAGAACTTATACTCATACAATTATTATTGAGCTATTGATGATGATGATGATTATACGAGCGGTAGACCCTATGGCCTAAATTAAGTTATGATTGATAATTAAAGGCTTAAAGACATTTCAAAAAGAGACTCTAGCTTAGCACTGAGTTAACTAGATAGAGAAGTGTTCTTTCTCACATAGGAAAGGTAGGAACACTACATTACTCTTGATATTGGAGACTATAATGCCTGGCGCATAAAGAGGGTCCCAACTAAATCTCCTAGTTCTTGAACTATGTTGCCCCCATAGGAATACTAGCTAGTGGATCCACGTAGTTGCTATGTTTCATGTTTTGGTACTACCTTGGAAAGTAGTCCACCTTCTTTCGGTGAGTGTTTCATGACACCGAATTCCACACTAGCTCATGTGGTCTATGTCGGTTAGGGCAAGATGTTCCCAAAAGGTAAAACGAATTAAAGGATTTTAACCCTAACTTGGATAACCTAATGGGTCTAGCTTAGTCTAGGTAGGGGTATGAACTCTACCTAGACATTGCTTTGGTTAGCCTCGAGGGGAGTCTTAGGAGTAGGTTCTTATATGTTTATGTTATGATAATATATGACGTATATATGATGACCATGGCACATTGTTGATACTATGTTGAGTAGTTTATTTATGAAATGCCTTGCATTATAATGATAATATACGATGAAATGCAAGCCTAAATGCCATGATATGTAAAGTTGGACATTGGTCATGTTTTCTTGTTGAGGATACTTGATTGAGTAAGGTTATGGGTCTTGCTTGGTCATTGCACTTGTTAAGTTGATAAGGACTTGTGAGTAGTTGTCTTGCTTATTATGATATGTTTGAATCTTATTCATTCTTGTGATATTATTCGTTGATGTTAGGGTTGTAGTAAATCATGGTTTCAAGTATGTTGAGATAAGTATACTTGTTGAGATAGTAAGCATGTTTGGTTGGTTGATATGACTTACGTGACTTTGCATTAGGTCCCTAAAGGGGTAACTTGGCATGTTTTAATAAAAAGTCCCGTTTAGCATGTTTTATTTGTGTATGTGCATAAAATCTCATACTTAGTACATGTGAAGTACTAACTCCATTTTCTTCCCTTTTTCCCTAACATTTTAGGTTCGGTCGTTGAGAAGTTTTTGGAGGCGACATTATTGAAGGCTTCGATTCTTCCTTTCATCCAAGTAGGGTAGGTCCTCAACTTTCGAGGGAAATGCCATCTTCTAGCTTTGGATCTTGTTATGAGCTTATTGACTCTATCATTCCTTTCCTTGTTATTTGAGTACTGTACTTTCGTATGACCTATACATGGTCTTGTTGAATTGATGTAAGTGCTATGCCCATGTTGTGATATCCATTTAGATGGTATGAGATGTGACAATCATTGAGACTATTTCTATATCCTTATATATGTATGTGCAATAAAAGTAGAAGTAACCTTCCTATATGAAGGGTTTATGTATATTCGATATGAATATATATTATGTGTATGTAAAGGTCAATGTAAACCTCCAAGTAGTGATAGTAAAAGTTTTAAATTTTTTCGTACTTTTCAACCTATGAATGTAATGACATGAGACTAAGAGGCTAGTCTTAGTCCTTCAAAAGGATGACGCCACCTGTTACGTCTAGGGGGTAAACCCGGATGTGACACATAGATTCTCCGACTCTAAAAAATTTCTATTCTGTTGCTGCTCTTGCTACCCCTAATTTCACCAATTTAGTAATCATTAAGTTAGGTTCTGTGGAGGACTACCTCACATGGCGCACTCATTTCACGTCTCTACTACTTTCCCATGAGCTTATGGGGTTCGTTGATGGCTCAATTCCTCACCTTCCTCTTCTTGGTGATGCATCTGACAACCACCAACCAAATCCTCTCTATCGCTCTTAGATAAAAATTGATCAAAGATACCGTTCTTGGTTATTCGCAACACTATCCCATGAAGTTCTTCTTGATGTTCATCTCCTTCCAACATCTAGAGATATATGGTTATCCTTACATCGACGCTACATGGATGAGAGTCAGGATAAATCTATTGAGTTGAAACACCAACTCACTACCCTGCGAAAGAATGATAATATGAGTATTGATCAATACCTTCGCAATGCCAAATAAATAGTTGATTCTCTTGCAGCAATTAATTCACTAGCCCCTTCTCAGGATTTCATTGATCATGTTTTACTCGACCTTGGAAAAGAGTATGACACCTTGGTTGGCATCATTACATATTTTCCTGGTCATTTATAGCTTGAAGAGCTTCGCACAAAACTTTTACTTCATGAGCAAAGGTTGCAGCGTTTCAAGGAACTTTCATCGCCAATTACGCATCAAGAATTTGCTGCACATTCTGTTTCTACACCTATTCAAGATTCTGGCTCTGAATTTGGTTCTGGTCGTAGCCGAGGTCGATCTTCTTCCAGAAGTCGTGGCTGTGGTGGCAAAGGTCGTGGCTTTGGTGGTTGCGTGCAGCAACCACAAATCAACTCTAGCAACCATAATACACGCATTAGTGCAATTGGACAGCCACAATTAGGTAATGGTGGTACTTACCCTGTCTCCTATAATTCATATTCTGTATGTACTAATTCACCATCCACGGGTGTACTTGGTTCTCATCCGTCAACTAAAAATTTTCAAATTTGTGGATCTCTCGGTCATACTGCTCTACAATGCACTAATAGGATTAATCATTCTTTTGTTGCTAATGATATTCCTATGTTTTTTGCAACCATGTCTGTTGGTGAAACGAATGATGCTACTTGTTACCTCACCTCTGCAGCATCTGCTCACATGACCTCATCTTAAGGTAATTTTTTGTATAAAACTCCATATACCAGCTATAATAGTGTTTTGATTGGGGATGGAAAATTAATCAATATTAGTCATACTGGATATATTCAATTTCCTTCTACCTCTCGTCCCTTTCATTTATGTTATGTCTTTCAAGTTCCTCAATTTACAACATAACTTAATTTCATTCAAAAAGTTATGTGAGGATAATAATTGTGTTGTTAATTTTGACTCGTCTTCTATTTCTATTTAGGACAAAGCCTCGGGTCAAACACTCACTCAGAAATTTGGTAATGGCGATGTATACCCTTTTCCCTCCAAGTCAGCGTGTTTTCCTTCTCAAGCTTTAGTTGCTCTACGACAATCAGGAGACGTATGACATTGTCGTTTAGGTCACTATGGAATTTGAGTCTTAGATAGTCGTAGAGAAAATAATTCCATTCATTTGCTCAATCTCTTTCAGAATAATTGTGTTTCCTGTCGCTTAGAAAAAGCTCATCGTTTGTTATTTCATTTAGTTGAACATTATAAATCTTTTCCCTTGGAGATTGTTCATTCAGATGTTTGGAAGTCACCAGTTTTATCTAGTTTAGGATATCAATACTATGTCATTTTTATTGATGATTTTTCAGATTTACTTGGCTTTATCCCATGAAACATAAATCTGAAGTTTTTATGCATTTTTGTGCCTTTCAAAAACTAGTGGAAAGTACATTGAACACTAAATTCAAATGCTTTCAAAGTGATGGGGGTGGAGAGTTCAACAACAAGGTTATGGTCTCACACTTTTCTAATTGCGGTATTATATTTCGTAAGTCATGTCCTGACATTCCCCAACAAAATGGGGTTGCAGAAAGGAAGCATCGACATATTCTTGAGATGGTACATACCATTCTCTCAGATGCCACAATACCATCCAAGTTTTGGGTTGACGCCGCCTTTTATACAGTTTACACCATCAATAGGTTACAATCACCAGTCTTACATGAAATTTCTCTATTTGAGAAACTTTTTCAAACTCCTCCAGATTATAATTTTCTCAAGGTGTTCGGTTGTGAATTTTTTCCATATGTATCTCCAAATTATAATTCATACATGTATTTCAGAATATTTGGACTCAAAATTAGGTTAATTTGTTCTAGATACACTCTATCTAAATATATTTGCATGTATCTAGGATACATGGACAAATCTTGCACCCTTGCCTCCCTTCAATCTTACTTGTCACTGTATTATCTCGCTCGCACATCTGGTATGCAAGATACATTCTAATCACACTAGATTTTTTTGCTAGTTTTATTGAAACAACACCATTATTTGTAATATTTGATTTGAAAATCTTCTTTTTTTAAGATGTTATAGAATAATAAGTTTGAATAAATATTAGCCCGCCCCAACCCTCGACCCTTCTAGTGTTTGGTTGGGTTGAACATTTACAAGACCTTCCAGATGAAGGGCCGCAACGCCCTAGCTCTTAAGTTTTCTTGGCCTGCGGGGCTTGGACCTACACTTTTTGATAGCTCTATTTACGATAAATGTTTTAGGAAAACTCACTTTATTGTACACCATTTATCATCATATTTTCTCATTTTTCCCACCATTTAAAAAAATATCAAAAATTCCTTTTTTGCTCCCATCGTTCTCTTTTCTGGATACATTAATTTGACATCTCATACCCATTATTTTCTTTCCTTTTTTTCAAGCCAAGTCTCCAGAGTTACCAACATTTTCATTTTTGAATTTCAAATCTTTTCTCTTTCCCATTAGTGGTTTCAAATATTTAATAAGTAGATTTCATTCATCACTTCAAATTTAAATTTCTCTTTATAAAATCTAGTTTTTTCATCTAAAAAACTGAAAAACAATGAGTTGTGATTGATTAAGCATAGACAAAAGGATCTCCAAAGCACCTATATGACAAGGAGATATGAGCAAGTAATTGTGATTGTTAACGTAATGCCAAAGAAGCTTTTTATTGTCATTTTTCATATGTTTATTGATCATCAATCTTATGACATAACTTTCAGTCTCTTTTCTGGAAGAGGGGCAGAAAACGTTGCAAATGCAGAGAGTTCATCTTGGAACTCATTTGGAATTGTTTCAGAAATTTCTAATGGCGATTTTGATACACTTCATTCCATTGATTTGATCTTTCAGTATAGGTCTTACCCAATTAGTTCGAGAAGGATACATCTTTGTTGCTTTCCGTTGATTAGATTATTGACTTTTTGTTCATTTTTTTGGGTGTTCATCTTTTTCGATACATATAGGTTCAGATTTTAAATGTATCTAGTTGATTTTATTTCTTAAACTAATGTATATTGCCTTCATTTCAACATTATGATACATAGCAATTCTATCATACACAATGCATCGTGTTCAAGCATTAGTTTTGATACATAACCTTAATTAGTGGTGATACTTGATACAAAAATTATACCAAATGTATCATTTATAATCAATCAATCTTTTCAACTACAACATCCTAATAAACAGGGAAAATGCACAAGTACCCCTAGACTATGACTAAAATCCCTGAGACATATCTTAACTAAACTAAGGTCCTATTACCCTCTGAACTTATTTTTTGTAATTTTATATACCTTTTGTCTTATGTGGCACGCTCTGTGACTACACACAATTTAAGTGCGTGAGAGATATTTGGATGCCAGGTAAGCTAAAAAGGTCCACAAAATACAAATAAAAAGTTCAGGGGGTAATAGGACCTTAGAATAGTTAAAGTGTGACTCTAGAATTTCAGTCATAATTTAAGGGTGTGCTTGTGCATTTTTCCTAATAAGTATGGGTTCTACTCTCAAACAAAATAAGTTACATAAAGGCAAAAGTATTCATTACCCCCCTAAACTTGAAGCTTTTTATTCGGTGTACACTTAAACTTTATTTTATTTGAATTACCCCCCACCCTCCCCCCCATTCTTGTTTATTCATCCAACGCGTGCACCTTTTCTGTCCACCTGGCGTAGAAATTGAAAACACACTCTACTAGGCACGCGAGGGAGTATTTTTTGCCATGTCAGAAAGCTACAACAGTAAAAAAATATAAAATATCTATCTTTTTTAATATTGATTGGCCGCAAACGACATTACCGTTGTCGTCGTCATCATTATCGAAGCCCAAGGGCCAGTTCTTCTGGTAACAGAGTTGTTTCTCATTGTTTAAAATGGATAAGGATTCGGATTCTGATTGAGCAAGGTGAGAGGAGGTGGAGTGTTATGTGAGCTGGAAGAAACCGTGTTGTTTTGCAGCGAAAAGGAGGTTAGAGTGAAGAATTGATTTTGCATCAAAAAGAGAGATGAGAAGAGGAGATACGGTGGTTGGTGGTGGAGATTGACGGCGACCGGAAAAGGAGTTGGAATATGATATTTATTTTTTGTCATTTTAATTTATCTAGGTGACTATTATTTATCCAAGTGGAAATTCACATCATCACTATTTTTGCCAGCTGACGCGTGTGTGTAGTCACACTAGGAGCAGCAGACAAAAAGGTGTACGTGATAGTGGAATAAACAAGTTTGAGGAGGTAATTAAAACAGAATATAGTTTAAGTGTACACCAAATAAAAAGCTTCAAGTTCAGGGGGGTGATGAATACTTTAGCCTTACATAAGTAATAATGTATACTCTACATTCGAATCTATGCTAAACATATCTGATACATAAAAATTACCAAATAATAATATATCGATCTCAAACCTTACATCTTACGGCAATAATTTCTTATTTAATATTGTAGTAGAAATACAACAATTTTCAATTTAAACAAGATGCATAAATAGTAATATATTGATAAATCTATCAATCTCGAAAACGAAATTCAAAAACGATTTCATAACATTATAAAAGGTATGAATGATTCATCAATGATATGTATCTCTTCAGTCTTTTTGTTTGTTGAATCAATGCATAACAAATACACTAAAAAAATTCAAACTCTTATTTTTTCACCTCAATGATATATCAGATGTCCAAATTTATTCTTAACTCATTGATCTCTAATTCAGTTGCAATGACTAATTGAGATTCATAAATTAATATTTTAACCAATGATAATTCCATCACTTTTGTATTGTTCATACCTTACCTCACTTTCTCAGATTCTGAAATGTCTCAACAAGATAGACATGTTCATGTTGTATCAATACAATTTTTCGAGAAGTTTTATTCAAAAATTGAGATTTTTTTGGAAGAATGCAAAGAAGCATTTCGGGATCTAAAAATACATTACATATACATCAATTAGTAATATATCAGAACTTATTTATCAATATACAAATTCAAAAATAAAAAAACAGAGGGTAGACATAGCAAATCCAAACAACTTGAATCAAAGTTGAAAAGATATTCGATGAACTTGAAGATTCAAAAGAAAATCGTTTGTTCGATAACAATTTCATCACCTTTGTATCCTTCATAACTCACCTCTCTAACCCATAATTTCGACAAAAGCTTGTTAATCAAATCTCAAAGGTTTCTTCGTTGAACAAAGGGGAGAAATTTCAAATTTTGAATTTCTTCATTCAGAATTTGCCTATGTATGATAGGGAGTAAGAAGAAATGTAAACTAATTTATGAGATTTAATAAGATTTTTAGATTTTATTCCCTTTTTAGCGCAACAGGAGTATTCTTCTTCAAGAATTAATGTATCTGGATGGTGACTTGAGTATTCAAAGGTACAAATTTTAAGAAATTATTGTAATTAAAAAAATAGGAATAAATATAATTTACTCTAAGATTTATGTAAGTTATATAAAATTTTATTATCATTATAGATGAAGTTAGGAAAAAAAAAACATTTAGTTAATTGCCGCTAAATATATATAAAAAATTTTACACCCCACACATTTAAGAGGATAAATATCAAGTTATAATCATACTCTTTAAAAATAAACTACTTATAGCATATTATTATCATCTTATAACACATCAATAATAATATATTAACTAAAAGAATATATATTTAAAAATAAAGTATTTATAGCATATTATTATCAAGTTATAGCATATTAACTAATAATAAATTAAATAAAAAAAATTATTATATTATTTAACTAATAATTATTATTTTTAAATAA
The DNA here is from genome assembly GCF_001406875.1 of Solanum pennellii. Classification (NCBI taxonomy): domain Eukaryota; kingdom Viridiplantae; phylum Streptophyta; class Magnoliopsida; order Solanales; family Solanaceae; genus Solanum; species Solanum pennellii. The sequence continues at coordinate 67,537,126 of NC_028643.1, read as the reverse complement.
TTAATTTTATTTATTCACTTACCTTTTATCAACAAAACCTTTTAAATTATTACTGATTAATCAATTACCTTTTTAATATAATTAATAAATTATTAAATATTAATCAATTACCTTTTAATATTTTTAATATAAATATAAATTATTATTTATTGAATATTAATTAAACTTCATATTATAAGTTACCTTTTAAAAAACAAAATCTAAAAATTAGGGATTTTATTTGAGTAAACTAACCACCCAATAACTACCCACCCCATATTAACCTCAATACACTCAACCTCTCCCACGACTGAATATCTTCCCCCAATACACTCCCACTATCCCCACGCGTAAAAATCTTCCATATTTCCTAAAAAATCGCGGCTGAAACATCAATTCAAAAAAAAAAGTCAGCCACTTTGTTATCTTTCTCAATCTGCATCTTCTCCAAAATCTCCCATGTAAGTTCATCCTAAAACAAAAATGTCAAAGAAAGGTAGGGAAATTCCAAGAAAAAAGAAAAAAGATTTGTCCATGAGGAAGACGATTTTCATGCTCCTTCATTCAATATATTGTCACAGTCTGAAACTCAAAAATCAAAGGGAAAAAAAAAAGAGCCAAAGGAAAGAGGCAAGAAGAGGAAAGGAAAAGAAAATGTAACATCGTCAGAATCCGATTCTGACTTTGTTGATGTAGTAAAAAATACAAAATCAAAAAAATCAAAAGGCGTTGAAATTGGTCGTTCACCAACGAAGTCTTCAAAAAAAGATGCAGAGATTCAAGAAAAAAATGAAACAAAACAAGTTGATAAGGTTAGTAATAAGTTTATTTCAAAATTGAATTTACAAAGTGTTGTTTTAGTGTTTTTATTTTTTTATATATTATTTGTCAATAGTGTACTACATGAATTTCGTATGATTTATATATCAATTTAGTATTATTTTATTTTTTCAAAATAAATAACTTTTTTTTGAAATCGAATATGTATTTTATTATTATATGAATTGTATATGAATTGTGTATGAATTGTGGCATATGTTGTATAATTGGAATTGAACAGTGACATCTAGTTGTATGAATTGTGTATGAATTATAGACTATAGATGTATGAATTGTGTATGAAATTGTTATATAAAGTTGTATGCATTGTGGATGAAACTGTGGCATTAATATTGTATTTTTTTTGTTTGAATACTGTATGAAGTTTTTGTATGATTTATACATGAAATGATTTGTGGTATATAGTTGTATGATTTTTTATGTATAGTTTTATAGTATATAAAATATAATAATTCAGTTTTACAAATTTTATAGGAGAAGAAGGTTCAAAAACATTTATCTTCATGTATCAACATGAATGTGTTCGCTGATTTGTTGACCTTCCTCGGTCAAGATAAGTTCAACAATTTTTACAAGAAACTCCATTTGAATATTTTTATGATTTACATAACATACAGATCCAATGTCAATTGTTGCGCCATATTTTTCTTCTTGAATCTGAAAATGACAGGGATGATATGTTCAGTATCAATGTAAATGGTACAGAGTTACATTTTGATTTAAAAGAGTTTGTCACTGTAATCGGTCTAAAATCTGGTCCAATTTCTGATTTTATTTCTGATCCATCTGTTCCAAATAGATTAATTTCAGAAATTTTTGGAGAAATGGACAAAGTCCCAAAGTCAAATTTTTACAACAAGTTTAAATTGGAAAACTTTTGGAAAGAACATGATCGTTTAAAAATCGAAATTCTGTACTTCATTTCGTCATTCCTAACTGCATCAGACCCTTCAAAAACAACAATTCCCAAGTTATATTTTGATTAGTAGAGTCTGGCCAGTATGCTCCATGGGCGAATGAATGTTTTAATTTAACACTTAAAGCGTGCACTGAAAAATTCAAAAATAATCCTTCGTCGTTCAAGTTTAGCCAGTTTCATATAGCATTGCAGGTACGATTTTAGGAGTGTTGTCATCCATTTGACAACACAATTGCTATCCATGCTTCAAATCGCACACCGCATATCTTGAACTGGAAGACAACAAATGACGTTATTTTTTTTGATGATTTGAAGAAAACGATTTTCTGAACAGATGGCAATCAGGTAAATTTTTATTGATTGTAATTAATTTAATTATAAATAATTGCATGTTCTGATATTTATATTTTATATAGCATAAATTCAGAAATATGATTTTTACTAAAGAAGAGTTAAATGTCATGGATGAGACCATTTTAAATCAATCTCCCACTCAACAAGATTCTGAAGAGCAAGGAACATCGGTAAAATAGGGCATTGAAGTTGAAGAAAAATACGCTGAGTTGAAAGCAGAAATTGCAGAGGTACAAATAAAAATTTTCGATAAAAATATTTCAAAGATTTTAAATTATACATATCAAACTTACTAATATTTTATGAACAGGTTAAGGCGGAATTGAAAGAGCTCAAAGCTAATGTTAGTTAAAATAACATTTCAATTTAATTCTATAATCATCATATGTTTTATTTTTATTATGCTAATATTGTATTCTTCATACATATAAAAGGTTGACAAGCACATGGTTGAAATAAAGAATTACGTTGATAATTCGACTAAGCTGATAATTGAAGAAATTAGATTGTCAAGAGGTCAACAACGGGTATGTAATAAAGTTTGTAATGTGTATGTATGAAAAGTGTATACTTATTGTATGAACTAATCTATTATTTTTTTAAGGTAAATATAATGTTTTTAAAATTTTAAGTTATTTTTTATTTAAATAAATTAGGATGATGCCACTCCAAATGTTGCACAATCCGAAGAGATTAGATTGTCAAGAGGTCAACCAACATCGGATGCACAACAACGGGTATGTATCAAACTGTGTAAAGTTATGTATGAAAACTGTATAATTGTTGTATGAATTCATATATTAGCTTTATGATAAAGAAACTGTTTTTACAGTTCAAACTGCTTTTTAATTTATGATGATGTCACTCCAAATGTTGGACACTCTGAAGAGATTAGAATGTCAAGAGGTCAACCAACTTCGGATGCACAACAACAGGTATATATCAATGAGTATAAATTTATGTATAAAAACTGTATAATTAATGTATGAATTCATATATTAGCTTTATAATAAAGAATCTGTTTTTACATTTTTAACTGATTTTTAATTTAGGATTATGCCACTCCAAATGTTGCACAGGATGATAAACTTTCAACTGAACAACCTTCTATTTTAATGGGTGAACACGTTCATATTTCAAACACAGATGGCATGTTATATACAATTTTATGACATTTACGTTCTTTTACAAATTTGTTTTTATATAACGAGTTTTTTCTTTTCCAGATGAAGGTCAAAAGTCAATTGGTGAATTTTTCAATGCCGACTTACCTGGATCATCGACTTCAAAATCACCTACTTTGGATAATTACTCTGATTTTACCATGACACAAATCATTGCACTTGATCCAATTTTAAACGCTATCACAACACCAGATGTGCAAACAAGACACATGAATCCCGACAAATATGAATCTTCTCCTTATATTCTACTGTCGGAAGCCGAAAGCAGTTCGAAGAAAGTTCCAATTTTTTTCACAATAAAACATTCGCAAGTCACAGTGGATTTGATCTTCCAGCTGATATGATTAACCAGTTCAACAAATGGCTTATGAAAGACATTTCAAAAAGGCGTGGCAGATATGGATATATATAAATCATATTATTTTATTTTTTTTAACAATATGAAATTCAATACAACATTTATTGCAATATTCACAGGAAATAAGTATATACAAAGGTGAAAAATGTCTTTCATCCTCAAATGGACTTTGGCGTTGTCAAAATTGCAGAAAAAGATTTTTTCCACGTAATGAGTCAACTGGGCAGACCTTGGGAGGATGGAGTAAGACAACTAATGTATTATTAATGTATGAATTATGAATGATATAAAATTAAATTTACAATAAGTTTGTATGAAATGTATATGAAAAATGTATATACGACTAAATTGTGTATATACTGTATGCATTTACTGATATTTACTATATTACAATGTCTGAAAAAAGCATGTGTTTAATTTTTTTTATTTGTAACAACATATTAATATAATACTGTATTATCTTCGAAAGAAGGCAAAATACTCCCAAACACCTGTTTCGTACAACATTGTTGACTGTTGGTTTATGGTGTGGATTGATAACATTGAGAAATAGTGGAGATTGTCAGATTATAACATGAGATGAATTGCCTCCGATCACGATGTTGGTCAGTGCGTTAGAGTATTTAAGCTTCTTGCTAACATTGCTTGGGACAGAGTTGATGAACTCATTATCCCTGTCAATGTTTCTGAGAAATATCATTGATTTCTTGTTGTATTCCGTATCAAGCGTGATGTCTACATATTTATGATTCGCTGAGTGGAGGAGATGTTCACAACAAATTAGTGAAAAAAGTTGTTGATAAACTTGCAACAATGATGCCATTGTTTCTGGCAAGTACAGAGTTTTATGGCAAACGGCTTGATTTTTATGCAAACAATATCTCTGAATATCAAAACAAGTCTCAATTAGAACCTCTCGAAATCAAATATGAGACAGATGTTCCTCAATAGGAAGAAAGTTCCAAGTATGTAATCTCTATACTATATCTAATTCTTATATTTAGTTAATATAAAAATTTTATAATTTCATTTTTGTTACAGTGATTGTGGTCTGTACACCTCTTTTTTTTCTGAATACATCAGTAATGTTATTTTTGATTTATCTGATATTGAAGTAGATGCAACATACATCTTCAGAGGTGTGCAACTTTACTTTGGCACTATGCAAAAACAAAGAATGAAGAGGGAGCAATAAGTGACAGTGAAGTTACGGGTACAGTTGCAACCAAGTATGGTAGACCTCGCACGCAAAAAGAACAAGTTATGGACACCACCAATTATCCCACTCCAAGAACACGGAATAGAAAATGAAAAAAGTTAAATGCACGTTTTGAATTCTTATTGAAATATTTGTTATTTTAACAATATAACAATTTCTGTTATTTTAAATATTTTTTTATAATGATTAATTTATGTTATTTTCAATGTTTTTAACATTATAACAATTTATGTTATTTTAATGGTTTTTATAATATAATAAGTTATGAATTTCAATTATGCTTATATAATGTATCTATGTTACAATTATTTTTGTATGAATTTTGTTTGAAATAGATTGCAACTTTATATGAAATAACTTAAGAATAAATGCATGTATCATAATAGTTTATGATTGACATTATAGTTCAATGTATATTTTTAATGTATAAACATTGTATGAAATATGAATGCCATGTTGATTTTGATATATGTAACAGAAACCAATGATATATATATAAACATTGTATCAATATTTTATGAACATTGTATGAATTATGAATGACATACTGAACTTTGACATATGCAATAGAAACAAATGATATATATGAACATTGTATGAATACTGTATGAACTTTGTATGAGTAAAACCTGAACATTATATGAATGCAGTATAGTTCAATTTATATTTATAATGTATAAACATTGTATGAATTATGAATGACATATTGAACTTTGAAATATGCAACAGAAATAAATGATATATATGAACGTTATATGAATATTGTATGAACATTGTACGAATAAAAAATGAACATTCTATGAATGCAGTATAGTTCAATGTATATTTATTATGTATAAACATTATATGAATTATGAATGCTATATTGAACTTTGATATATGCAAAAGAAACAAATGATATATATGAATATTGTATGAATAATGTATGAACATTGTATGAATACAAACTGAAAATTATATGAATGGCAGTATATTTCAATTTATATTTATAAAGTATGAATATTATATGAATTATGAATGTCATATTGTAATTTAATATATGTAACATATACAAATGATATATATATGAAAATTGAATGAAAACTGTATGAAACATTATATGAATATCATAAATGTCAGTGATAACTACTGCACTCAATAAAACAAAATTTGTTTCTAACATTCAAAACAACATAATAACAAATTTAACATTATGAAATAATTGTTTTAGCACAGGATAATTTGAACATGTCTTTCTATTGTGTCCAACCTGACGACATCTACTGCAAGTCATTTTCGTCCTTTTGAATTTCACGTCATCAAACACCTTTCATCTTTCAAGTTTTGGTCTACCGTTGCTCTCTTTGGACCTGGTTGCAGAATTTTAGGCTCTGAAATATAACTTGGTATATACCATTTACTATTGCATGGGATAGGCTCGAACAGGAATAGCATAAGCATCTTTGAAATTCTTCAGGCTATAAAAAGGAGAACAGAAATCTGATTCATGCAATTTTTTATATCTGAGAACTGCAATTACATGACCACATGATATCTCATAATGTTGAAATCTCCCGCAACTAAACATCCTTGTGTTCAAGTTTACAATTTACTTCTTTGCTCCTTCAGCTGCAGCATGCAGATCAACTGTCGAATGTATCATCTTATTAAAAGTTAAAATGTGGTATTGTTAATATACAATCAACTAAAGTAAGTAAATTACATTATTTGTTATTCAATACAGTAAAATACATACCCTCATATTGCAAGACAAAGCAATACTTTTCTGTAGATAAAGATCATATTTTTTTGTTAGATCAGATGTTTTCTTATCAGCCTCCTCATTGTGCTTGTGAATCCACTTCTGAATTGTTATCCTCATAAATTCAAGAAGTGAAATTACAGGTAACCTCCTTGCTAACTTATTAACATTATTCAATGACTCGGCGATGTTTGAAGTCATGGTCTATGTGTGCTTACAATTCGAGTAAGCTCTTGACCATTTGCTATAACCAATATCAAACAAGTATGGTCATATGCGCGTATCTATCTGGTCTTTTTTACCATAATTTCCTCAAATTGTTGTTTTGTATAAGCTTTTGCCAATTTAAAAAATAAAATCTTCAAATCTTCAGTATTTCTATTGAAATTCTTCACCACATTTACTGACAGATGTCATATGCATGCATAATGTTCGGATTCGGGATATACAGTAGCAGTCCCTTTCCATATGCTTTCATTTCTATACGACATAAAATACATGTTTTGTCTAACTCCATACGCTTTCTTACACTGTTCAAAAAACCAAGACCATGAAGCATCGTTTTCAGAATTCACTATCGCATACGCCAACGGAAGTATATGACCTGATCAATTTTCTAAAAAAAATAACACACACATCAAATACAATTTATAAAATAATTTATTATATTACTTAATTGAAAAATTAAATAGGATAAAAAAATACTTCTCGGATCCATTGTGCTTGCAGTTAACATTGTACCACCATACGAACATTTTAATTTCGCCCCATCAACAACTACAATTGGCCTACAATACTCTCAACCTCTAATACAAGCTTCTAATGCAACAAATGCATATAAGAATTTATCACCTTCTTTCCTTTCTATTTTCAATACGGATCCTGGATATGTTTGCTCCAAAATGTACAGATAACCTGAAATTTTTATAGTTAAAATTTAATGGATACAAAACGAACAATTAAAAATAACACATACATCAAATACAATTTATAAAATACAAAAAGTATATAATTTCATACATGAATAATACAAAAACATTCGAGGTCATTAATATAACATACTATACTATCTTTTTTTCATTTAAACAAATAAAAAAAAATTATACTGAAGTATACAAATTTCATACATAAAGTATACAAGAAACTGCAAACTTCATTTCATTAGGATAAACTTTTTTTCAGAACATACTATATGTTACTTTTTTAATTTAAACATTTAAAAAACTTTTAAATTCATTCTTTATATGCAAATTACCCAGTAATCTGGCATATGACTCTGCTGGATCTCCGCGCACCAATTTTATTGTTTTTTCTCTAGCCCTCTGTGCCTGTATGTAGATCAACGAAACGCTATGCAATTTTAACATATCATCAGATATATCCTTTGGAGTGTATAACGTAGACGGATCAATATATTTCTCCATTATCAAGACAGCTACAGCGTCAGTTATCCCCTGACGCCTTACATACACTCGATCTCTAACAGAACAAGTGTGATGAGCATTATACTTTCTAACTTTGAATAAATTTGATTTATTCAACCTAGATGCCTTCATCATCCAAGAACATGTATTAGAAATACACTTCAGGTGATAACTGTTTCAAAATCAAGAAAATATAAAATTAAATTTCATACATCAAAAAAATTCAAAATAAAAAAAAAAAAACTTAAAATAGTAGTGCAAACTTACTTTGATGCATTACAAAGCTCAACACGAAAACTGAACTTTTCAACAAGTCCAACATGCCTCATAACCTCCTTCAGTGTTTCCTTATTGTTGTAAACTTGATCCTCAACAACAAATAGGTTTGAATGGTCACTTATTATATTATCACCACCTTTATTATTCTCATTGATAACTCCTTCTAAATTCATTCTGATTAAACGAATAGAATCATTGGAGTATATATCAACGTAATTATTTGTCAATCTAACATCACAATTGATTCTATCAGTATTAATAATACTATGACCTTCATTATGCATCTCATGATCTACCAAAGAGATGCACAAAGGATATTTTGAAAAGAAATCCAAATTAACCTTTTTCTGATATAGAAAAACATTTATCCCAACATCATTATGAATAGTAATAGGTAGACACATATCGTTAAGAACATATTTTATCTCAATAAAATTTATATTTTCTTCTATATTAAGTTGAGTTATTATTGCATTAACTAAACCAATATAGAGAGTAGACGCATCATATATGATGCCCTCCATTTGAAAATTGACGTATTTTCCTGTTTCACAACATTAAAATAATATTTTAGAAACAAAATATTGTACTATTGCAAAAAAAATTTCAGACACAATTGATACATGTTTCATACACATTTCATTCACTAAAAAAATAAACTTTAGACTTCATGTACGCTATACAAAACACACTGTCTCTTTCAATTAAAAAAATTGCAAGCTGTATTACAGATAATACAGTTAACAAAAAGATTTAACACTGTTTTAAATTTAAAAAATGACAAATCTAAATAAAACCAACAATTCATAATTAAAAGAAACAAATTATAACTAAAAACTAACCCGAAGAATTTCACTTTCCACCATGTTTAATTAAAATTGACACAAAGTTATCCATAAGAACTGAAATATGTACTCCGAAAATAATATTGATTTCTTGGGGGGAAAAATGAATTATATGTTAAAAGAAATTTCAAAATAATAGAGAAATTTTTGAAGGAAGAATAATTGTAATGCTAATAATTTATCTAGCTTTAAATTAACTCAATAAAAAGGTAAACTATTCAAATTCTCAGGCATGCAACATTCAATAAATGCACTGTCAAAAATAACTTAATAAATGTTGTCATATTTTTTAATCATTAAAACTAATTACTCATTATCACCTTATCTACTTAATTTTTAATAACAATTACTTTTAATAAATTATCATTAAAAATATAATTACTAATAAAATGTTATAGAATGCAATATAAAATGTTATAAAATAAAATTAAAACTTAAATACCATAACTTGATAATAATACTACATATAATGATATATGTGAATTTTACTCATATATATCACTAATATATGCTAATATCTTTAATTCATAAATTATTTATTTTATGTCTACCCAAGACACTCTCTGGATTCCCCAATATTTTCCCAAACAAATCTTCGAGAATCCCAAGATATTGTACTAGATCAAGCTTGCCATACTTTTTCTCTTTGGGTAAAATAATAGTGACAAAGCAACGTGGGGCATTGAAGCTACTTGGAGTAACATGATAACTACTGTATTATATTTGTTTGCAAAATGGAGTATTGAAACAGACGTGACAAGCTACTGCAAGCATTTCTTTACAAAATTTTCAGCAACTTTACATTTTATTATTATGATTTATTTGTCAAATATTTTTTAATTTGGTATCTTTTTAAAAAAGAAGATAATTTTACTTTTTCGCATTATATTTTCAATTTGAAAAGTGTAATGAGTAATATATTTGAGATTTTATCTATTAATATGGGTAAGATGAATTCACTATCTAAATTAACGTTTTCTTAATATGTTTGTAAATCATAATTTAACAAATAAAAAATACAGGAGATTATTATTCATCATGTGGGGTTCATGACTTGTCCACATTGTGGCAGAGTTATATGATCCTAAAGGTCATAATTCAGTTGAATTCCTTTATGAGAAAAATATATTAGAAAATAAACTAAAATTGTTTTTTTATATTAAAAACATAAATCCCTTAACATAAAATAAAAAAATGAATTTAGAAGTGGCTTAGCACGGTTCAAACTTTAGTTACTCAGTCCATCTCTAATTTACTATTTTATTCATTCGGTAGCAGATCTTTTATAATTGAGCAATTTGAATTAGCTCTGATTTGTTTAAAAAATGTTATTTGGGGACAATACGTGGAGCAATTTAGTATAAATTGATATTAATTACTTAGAATTCGATAACCTAAAACATTTTTCATCTGAAATTTTACATCATAATAATCCACCATTCCAAATAGTTAATGAAAAAAAAAATTGTTTGAAACTGACTGATTGTACAACTAGTTTTCAAATACGTGATCCCTCCTTTAAATTTGATAAAATTGCTTCACTCGGAATTCTATTATGAAATTTTCTATGTTTTTGAGTAAATATGAACTGATTCGCTAACATTTTTTTGTTTCTTGAATTTCCTATATTAAGGTTAAATATTACTCTAAAATTAAAACCAAAAAAAAAAGTAAGTCAACCCACAGAAAAAGTAAATTTATTTAGAACACCTAATAATCAAGAGGGAGAATATTAAATTCCAAGGAAACTATGTTTTTTTCCTTGGAAGAGATGTGAATATATTTATAACGATGAATAAGGGATTATAATAATGGCAGTACTAGTATTATTAATAGGAGTATAGTATTTTATGATGGAGGAAAAATTCAAACACAAAAATACAAAAACCTCACTTCAATGTGTCCTACAAAGATGAATAATTCCAAAAAGTCATCAACCTTTTTTTCACAAATCCCCCTTTCAATTATCCTCACCACTCATTTTTTTATTCTACATTCTTTGTCATGTGATGTGATGAATGATCATGCTTCAATTCTCTTTCGTATCTGCAATACCAATTAATCATACATCTTCATATTCATCTTCATCTTCCATGTCTTCTAAGCGCTCAATTTCTGAGTTTACTCCGGTCTCAGATGAACCTCAACTTCTTACTAAACGGCCCCGAAATGAAAGGGGAGAGGAAGAGGAAGAAGAAGGTGAGGAGTTACTTCTCGTTGACGCCGATTCCATAGGTCTTCGCCTTCTCGGTTTGCTCCTTCAATGCGCTGAGTTTGTTGCCATGGAGAATCTCGATGAAGCTGCTGATTTATTACCGGAAATCGCTGAGCTTTCATCGCCGTTCGGCTCATCGGCTGAGCGAGTCGCTGCTTACTTCGCTGAATCTCTATCGGCCAGAATTATCAGTTCTCATCTCCGATTTTATTCTCCGCTTAACCTCAAATCCCTAACTCTCACGCATTCCCAAAAACTCTTCACCGCTCTGCAATCTTACAACACAATAAGTCCGCTCATCAAATTCTCTCACTACACAGCAAATCAAGCTATTTACCAAGCATTAGAAGGTGAAGATCACGTCCACGTCATCGATCTCGACATCATGCAAGGTCTTCAATGGCCAGGATTGTTCCAAATCCTCTCCTCTCGATCGAGAAAGCTCCGTTCCATCAAAATCACCGGCGTTGGATCCTCCATGGAATTACTCGAATCCACCGGCCGTCGACTCACCGAATTCGCCAGCTCATTCGGACTTCCGTTCGAGTTTCAACCGTTTGAAGGCAAAATCGGACACATCACAGACCTGAATCAACTCGGAGTCAAAATTGGGGAAACTACCGTTGTCAATTGGATGCACCATTGCCTCTACAATATCACAGGGAGTGATTTAGGTACTTTCCGATTGTTAACTTTATTAAGACCGAAATTGATCACACTCGTTGAACAAGATCTGAGTCACGGAGGAAACTTTTTGAGCCGATTCGTTGAGGCATTGCATTATTACTCAGCCTTGTTTGATGCATTGGGGGATGGATTGAGTGAAGAGAGTGCAGAGAGGCATACAGTGGAACAGCAGTTGTTCGGTAGCGAAATTAGGAATATTGTAGCGGTAGGTGGGCCCAAGAGGACCGGGGAAGTACCCGTAGAGAGATGGGGCGATGAATTGAAACGAATCGGGTTTTTACCCGTTTCATTATCGGGTACTCCAGCTGCTCAAGCAAGTTTATTATTGGGGATGTTTCCGAGAGGGTATACGTTGGTGGAAGAAAATGGGTGTTTAAAATTGGGATGGAAGGATTTATCCTTGTTGACTGCATCTGCATGGCAACCTTGCGATTAAGATTGCCATTTTTTGTTGTTGTTTCAATTTGTAAGTTTTGGATGATGTTACAAATACCATAAGAAATTGGACATACTAATAAGTGAAAGTGCTCTTTGTTCACTTTGGTCCTAATTCTGAGGAGGCCCCTACACATATGCATTTGTGTTTATCATTCTTGAAAATTTTTCTTTTAAGAAAAATATTAATTGCATTGGATTAAAGAATTCTTGTCCTTTTCTTTACTAAATAATTGATGTGGAAGATTCTATTTTGTCTGTTACATCCTCTCTATTAGACCTTACATATCCTTTAAAAATATTTCAAATTAAAGATGTATTTTATGATGGCTAAAAACTAAAAATTTGACCAAAATAACTTAGAGAAAATGGTCTAAAGCCTTTTAATTTATAGTCAGATTTTCAATTGGATACTCATATGTCACGGAGTTACATTACCCTAGATTATTTTAAAATGGAGTTATTCGCTTTCTAAATGCTAAAGAATGTGTAGTTCACTCTGCTGGAGAGAGTGAGAGCAAAAACATTTTCTCTATTTCACAATAAATAACATTAAAAGGTATATGAAAAAATTAACGGTCAAAGCTACACTTATTTGAATCTTGAAATCTGGAAAAATGTCATATAAATTGAGACGAAGAAGTAAATAAAACTTTAACTTTATAAGTGTTTCTTGTATTTCATTATTAATCTTCTTTTTTTTTTTTGGTTAACTTTTTTTTGTTACCTTTTATTTTATTTTTTCACTTTTAACATTCTTTTTCTTGTTTCTCTATGATCCACCATGTGAACTTCACTCATCCATCACCAAATCTCCATCTTCATCATCCTTCCGTCATTAAGATTTAAGCCCCCTCTTACATTCAAATCATATACATCTCATACTAGCCCAACTAAAAACTCACCGGAAAAAAATATTGTTACTCCACCATGTGAAAACAGACCAATCAATCATTGTGAACCACCACTGCCCCTTTTTTTGTTTTCCTTTGTAGCTTCAAATTTTTAAAGTAGGAGATACCATAAATACAAAATTTAAAATAGTTAAGTGTCATATTTACCTCCTTTTTCAGTTATGAAAAAGCTTTAATTATCAAATATAACCTAAACGTTGAATAGTACAAAAATCTTGCAAAATTTTCATTCTAAAAATTTCTATCCAACTAAACTAAACTAACTGCATCTAAAAGTTTAATTCCAAAAATTGATAAACTTTTTGGAGCAATGAATTGTTAATGATTTTGAGTAAAGTTTTATCGATCTCGAGAGAAAAGGCAAGAGACTGTGTACAAATTGAGACTTTTAAGGATAATTAGGTGATTGTTGAAAAAATTGGAGATTTTTGAAGGTTGAATTGAGAGAAATTCATATGAGAATTGATAAAAAAAATTTTGGCTAGTGGGAGAAAATCATAGCTACATTGAACGAGTTTGAGAAAAAATAAGCAACTCCAATAGAGAAGACTCTGGCACGTAGCTGATGCCATGTCTGGAGATAAAGAGAATGAAATAATTATTTTTTATTAGATCCGTCAAAATGGGCTTAGCCCATGGCGCCGGACCTAACCCTATATTGGGGTAAGGTTGAGATAAATTTTTTCAAGCCTGTTTGAAACTAGGGCTTATAATCCCAAGCCATATAAACCCCTGACCCTTGAAGCTTGATGAAGGTCAGGTTGGGGTCGACCCATGAGCCAAAACTATTTATCTAAGGGTAACTTACAACAATCTCACTAGTATATGACTTAATTACCTAAATGTACATTATGTTGTAAAATTTCGAATCTTACAAGATTTTAGTACTTCCAAATTCATGTATCTCAGGATGCATGTACTTAAAATTAGGTTAGTTTGTTCTAAATACACTCTATCCAAGTGCATTCGCATGTATCTGGGATACATATACATATCACGCACCCTCACCTTCCTCTATTTCGCTCGCATATCTGGGATGCATCTCACAAGATACATATATGTCGCGTATCTAGTATCCTAGATATATGCTAATCACACTGAATTTTTGCTAGTGTTATTGGAATAACACCATTGCTTTCCATTGTTGATTTGAAAATCTTCTCTTTTTTACTGTTATAAAATTTTAAGTTTGAAAAAAAAAAAGAAGGGCTAGCTTGCCCTCGGTCCTTTTAGGGTTGGATTGGGACATTTTCAGGCCTTTTCAAATGAAGGATCGGCCCGCCCTAACCCATCAAATTCCTTAGCCCGTAAGGCTTGCGCTAGGTGGGGCTAGGCCAGCCCTTTTTGACGACTCTAATTTTTATACATTAAAAGAAATATATTACACGGCGGACACATATACATCATAACTTAATACGAATCTGGGGTGAGTTTCTAAAATATCTAAGGGGGTAACAGTATACTAAATTAGCGTACTATGGAAGTTCATAGACCTTTTTTATCTGACTAGTTTTCACACACCTCGATTAATTCTACAAGATACATGTCACCTTTCACCAGCAACATTTACCAAGTAACTTTGTCTAATAAGGTTAGAATAGATGAAAAAAATCCCTTGATTTTTTTTGTCCCCGCTAACGATCGTTAAAGGCTAAGACGTCTATCGATATTATCTTACTACTCTATATGAATCATTAAAATGGGCATCAACTATTTATGCCCTAGTTCATCTCCTTCATCTTCAAACTCTCTCTCCCTTCTAAATTTGTTGAAATTGGTCATGTCAGAAGAGTTCGGAATGCCAACTTTTTTATTTAGGCAAATAGTGGATGCAATTATTTTCGTTGAAAATATGATTTTTGAACAAAGAAAAGATCTGGAATTGACGAAGATACAACTACTTCACACAACAATGTGAGGTATGCTATGCAGTCTAATATGAATGAAGTTGAAGAAAATAGAGATTACTAATGTCCTTGCAAAGGAATACTCTACACGAGAGAAATGTTTTAAGAGAATAATTGAAAGAAAACAAGAAAACAATCGACCATTTGAGACTAATTTGTGGTCTCTTGTTGTTATTTATATTTTGCAAATATTGCCTAGTTTTTTAGGTTTATTATATTTTATGTACTCCTTCTTCCTTCTGTTCAGAATTGTTTGTCATGTTGCATTTTTTGAAAGTCAATTTGACTAATTTTCAAAGTTAAATTAGATCACATTAATTCGATATTTTAAACAAAAAAATTAGATATTCTAAAACTATATGAAAAATACTATAAATTGCAATTTTTTGCATATTAATATGATGAATGAATACATCTTAAAATATTAGTCAAAGTTTTTATAGTATAACTCTAAAAATAAAAACCACGACAAATAATACCGGAAGAAGGGAGTAATGTTTCTTTTGTTGTAATTACACTTTTTATGTAGTTCCTTGGTTAACTTGAGCATGTAAAATCTACCATGTCTTGCCAGGATTTGGTTGTGTACTTTCCTAATTCTATTTGCCATCAAGTTGCAAGATTCTTCATTGGTTCAAGATATAATTATAGAGAACCTTGTTGGAATTGGAGCTTTAAATTTTTTCAAGTTACGAAAATTGTCATTACGCTCTATTAGAAGATACAACTTATATTCATTTAACTCAAACATAATGATATCAAATGAGAAATCACTTGAATAAATAGTATGATTTGTGTTCTTATCATCACTAAAATAAGAATCTTCTTATAAAAATAAAAAACACTTATCAATCTACATGACTAATTGACTACTACTCGACATTGAAGTTTTAGTAAAATCCTATTTTGGGTACTCTCTCATAAGATGTTCTACTCATTGCTTTGAACATGTCTTTCAGCAAATTGTCTTCAATATGATATAATAACTCAATTTTATTGATTACTACTTACCCAAATTATGTACATTATATACTACTTGTCAGTATATTTATGAATGACAACACAAAACACACCACAATTTGTACTTTCATCAAATGATATTTTTGAGTGATAACTCAAATTGTTAACTTTATAGGGCACATTATTCATTCAGTGCAAGGAATAAAGATAAATAGATATGTAATAAAGAAAATAGTGATGGAATAAGTGTTTTGTATCTTGTTTGATTGTTATGTTTGAAATAACTTATTCTACCATTTATACCATAGTGATATAACTAATTTTTGGATAAGTAATACTAGAATAAAGTATTCACAAAAATACATAGTACACATATTTATGTGCGCTAGTACTTTTTTTTAATAGTGTTTTTGAACGATGACTTAAATGTAAACTTTATATAACACCTTTGTATTGTTAAATTATCCACGAAATCTACATCATTCACATATAATGTGCGGCTATGCGCTATCTGATGCAGAGTTTTTTAACATTATAAAACCGACAACTGCATTTACGCTTGCAATAAAATTTATGCTTTTGCAATGTTTAGAATTATTACTTTCAATAGTTGGTTCAATGATAAATGATAAGCCGCTTCGTGTGCTTACTTTCTTTTGTTCTATATATAAGAAAAAATTATTATCGTACAAGTATTGTATATAATTTAGATAATACTATGAAGGATGAATGCAGGATGAGGATATAAGGGATTGAATGGTAGGGATGAGGATACAATCAATGTGAAATGTTATTAGTAGAGCTTGCTAGAAGTGAATGCTTTGAAATATTCTATTCTTGGAACAACATACACGCTTCCCTTCACTCCATAGGGCCTTTCCTTAGAAGAAATTTATTTTCCTAGAAAAAATATTTGATCAACCAAATATGAAAAATATTGGAAAGGAATTGTTTCCGTATTACCAAACACACAATATCACCAAAAGCTTCAACTTTCAAGCCTTCATTTATAAAATAAAAAATTTCTGGCAAGAACTGATACCCTGAAATCTTCAACAATCGACGCCTTCTTAAATAAATTCATGAGCAAAATTAAATACAACATTGATTACTACATTAATCAATAAACTTGAGGGAAATATGAAAAACCAGTTCCCCAACAAACTTCCAGCCCAAACTATCTTCTATTAATATGCCAACAATAATGACCAAGTGCTAATCAAAAATCACAAAGGGGTAAAAAGAAAGTAGCCAAAAAAGAACTCCATTCTAAAAACAAGACCAAAACTGGAAAACCTTCAAACTAATATCTTTTACCAAGAATTATTCCCAGGATCACTGAAACTAGAGCAACCCCCAGAATAAATTTCAGGGGCAGGGCAGAAGATCCTTCAATGTGTTGAACTTGTGATTCACTGGAGGATGGTTGAGTTGAAGAGACTTCGGACTTCTTCTTGCTCTTTCGCTTTGTTGGTGTAGAGAGCATTTGTCCAATATCCCTTGATTTCACCTCTACCTCATCCTTTTGATCATTACTACTGCCACCAATATCCTGGAATTTTAAATTAAAAGCAATTGAAAATCATTGGTCTTTCGAGCTGTTTCACGATCATTATGGTCACATTAATTATATAATTTGCATTGCTCTCATCCTTGATAATTTTACGCAGGCATTCTTCTAAAAGACTAAAAATATAAGAGGATAAGATGTCCTCGTTCATTTAGTTACTTATTAGTTATTACAGTGTTCTTTCTTCTAATGGTTAAGCATGTGGAAGTATTCTGATGGTAAGAGTAGACTCAGCTGAAAAGATAAGGAAGTGATAGAATTAAAAAATGCAGATTCCGTTCATAGCCAGCAAATATGGTTCATGAAAGAAACTAACCTTCTGCTTCAATTTCTCCTCAAGTTCCTTGACTTGGTTTTGCAGTACTACTACTTCCTTGCTTTTGGCTTGCAGCTCCTCTGATGAGCTCTTCAAAGTAGCCTCATGTTCCAATCCCTTATTGGACATAGCTTCTTTCTGTGTTGTTGACATTTCAAATATGAATTAGTAACCAAGCTTGAAAAGTAAATTGTTTAATTTCCATACTGTAGTAGAAGAGTAAAAATCAGAAACATTTAAATTACTGGGATGGCAATATAATATTTGAAAAATGCTACTAACACGCATCTGGCTAATAATATATGTTCTTGAAAATGTTGACTTGGTTGTATATTAACTGCATAGAAATTACATTACCTCTTCTTTTACTTGTGCTTCAGCACTGCCTAAGTGATCTTCAAGCTCCTTGATGCGGCTTTCCAACTGAGACTTCTGATGAATCTCAGCCTGGAAAACTTCTAATTGACTTTTCAGAGAATCTTCACTTGACTTGATTGCTTTCAACTGTTCTTCAAGATGTGCTATGTCATTCTGATGTTCCTTCTTAGAGGTTTGATGTGTTTCATTAAGCAAGTTGTTTTCCTCCAAAATGGATGATAACTGTAAACAGTAAATATTTTTAGAATAGTGAGTTATGTAAATACATGCACCTGAAGTAATTGCCTAGTAGTATGAATGATACCATTTCAAAGAGTAGCCAGGCACTAACCTGAAGTTGTAGCTTCTGCCCGTCGGAAGTAAGCTGCTCTTTTAAGTTGTCTATAACCTGGTTTGAAGATTTAAGCTTTTCAACTGCTTCATTCTTCTCGGCAAATGCAGCTGAAACTTTGGCTTCTAAATCATTGAGTTTAGAGTCATTTGAGGACACTTCTCCCTTCAGCTTTGTGTTCTCTTGAGTTAGTCCTTCTTTCTCCTTTTCAAGCTCGGTATACTTCCCTTTCAGCTCTTCAACAACACTTTCAAGATGACGCAAATTCTTATGGCTTTGCTCTAGTTCCATTTTTTGATTTTCAGCCAGAGTAGCTGTTTCATGAGTCTGCTCTTCATATGTTTTCACCAGAGCTTCAAAAGAGTGTAGCTTATCCATTAATTCTTTACCTTCAGACTCTTTCTGGGTTAGGTTTTGAATGGCTTCGTGCATCTTTGCCTCTGTTTCTGATATGCGGGCTTCCGTTGCCGATTGAAGTTCAGAGGCTCTGGAATGTTGTTCTGTCAGTTCTGTGATGGTGTTCATATGAGAAACTAGTTGTTGAACACTGTCCTCCTTTTCTTCATGGGCTGAGCTTAACAGTTCTTCAAGATCACTCACCCTGTTCTTAAGAAGCATATTTGTCTCCATTAATTGTTGGTTTTCAGATAAAATGTCCGCAGCTTTATCTTCTGCCTCCAATATTTTCTTTTTTAGGCCCTCATTGTCAGTTTCAGATGAAGCCAGTTTCACCAACACCTGGTCCAGTTCTTCCTTCACAGCTGAAAAGCTTTCGCCAGATTTACCAATCTGCTCCTCATAACTCTTTAGCTGATCTTCAAGAGCCTTCAATTTCTCATTCAATGTTTGTGCCTCTGAATCTCTGGTAACAAACTTGCCAGATGCGTCTTGGAGTTTGAGCTCGTAATCCGTTTTCAGAGTATCATGCAATGACTCAAGCTCTATGCTTCGAGCTGTTGCTTGCTCCAAAACTCTTCCTTGTTGCTCTAACTGCTCTTCTGCTGACTTGAGCTTCTCCATCACCTCACTCTCTCTCAACCCAGTAGCATTTAGATCATTCTCAATACCTTCCAGTCTTTGTTGTGTGGAATTCAATTCATTACGCAGGATCTCAAGCAAGCCTTCCGTTTCAGCTAGTTTTTCAATTGAGTTCCTGTACACATCCTCTAAGTTTTTCTTATCCTCTGTCACACTGTTGAGACATTGACTCAATTCCTTCTCCTTCTCCTTGGTCTCTGCCAGAACAACCTCCAGGCTTGATGATTTTGTTTGGAATATCTCTACTTCTGCTTCAAGCTCAGATGCCCTGTCAGAGTGCTTCTTAGATTCTTCTTCTGCAGTCACACGTTTATTCTCCAATATGCTTATTTGTTCTTCAAGCTCCTGAATCCTATATTTCTCCGTTTCGAGCAATAGCTCCAAATCACTCGCCTTTTTGCTAGTTTCCTCTACTTTAGAGTGTGATACCAGCATCAAGTCCTCTAGTTCACGGCTACGTTGATCTGTGATATTGGCCCGATCTTCATGCTCAGCGCACTTGTCAGCAACACTTCTAAGCTCTGCTTCAAGTTCTAAATTACGAGCACTTGATTTGACCAACTCAGAATCCAAATGAGCTATCTTCTCCTCGTACTCCTGCAACCTAGTATCCAGCTGTTTCCTTTCTTCCAGGGTCTTCTCAAGGTTAGCCTGTACTTCAGAAACTTTCCCGGAGAACTCGTCTTGTTCCCTCTTGTAGACATCCTCTAAGTTTCTCTTCTCTTCAGTCACATTGCTCAGGGATTGACTCAATTCACTCTCCTTCTCCTTGGTCTCTTTAAGGGCAGCCTCAAGGCTTGATAATTTTGCTTGGAATGTCTCTACTTCTGCTTCAAGCTCAGATGCCCTGTCAGAATGCTTCTTGGATTCTGCTTCTGCCGCCACACCTTTCTTCTCTAATGTGCTTATTTGTTCTTCAAGCTCCTGAATCCTATGCTTCTCTTTTTCAAGCAATTGCTCCAAATCACTCACCTTTTTGCCAGATTCCTCTACTTTCGAGTGAGATACCAGCATCAAATCCTCTAATTCACGGCTGCGTTGATCAGTGGTGTTGGCCTGACCTTCATGCTCAGCACACTTGTCAGCAACACTTTTAAGCTCAGCTTCAAGTTCTAAATTACGAGCAGTTGATTTGACCAACTCAGAATCCAAATGAGCTATCTTCTCCTCATACTCCTGCAATCTGGTATCCAGCTGTTTCCTTTCTTCCAGGGTCTTCCCAAGGGTGGCACTTAGTTCAGAAACTTTCTCTGAGAACTCTTCTAGTTCCCTCTTCGTATCATTGCTCTTCAGTTCCGCCAGATTTATTTGCTGTTCTAGCTCCACATTCCTCTCTTCAGCTGCAGCACAGCGATTCTCCATTTCTTTAAGCTGCGATTTTGCTTCTTCTATAGCAGCATTGGATATTTGTAGCATGTCTTCGAGCTCAACTTTTTTCTGGTTGGCAGTAGTTATGGCATTTGACGATTCAAGGTGAACCTCTTCCAATGATTTCAGCTTCTGTTCCAGCTCCGCACTGTTTGCTAAAGCTTGAGAAAGAAGAGAATCTGCATTGCTGAATTTATCATCTGAAAGCTGCAATTTCACCTCTAGATCACTACATAATTCCTTCATCTGGACCACACTATTGTTTAGCTCGGCTACAGCAGCTTCAAGAGCTCCCTTTTCTGTAGATAATTTGGCCAGCTCCTCCTGTGACTCTGAGAGTTGTGTTTCCTGGCTTTTCAGTTTACCCTCAATCTGTTCCTTTAAACCTACTTCCTCCTGAAGTTTCAACTTTATGCCTTCCAACTCAGATAACTTAGCCTGAAGATCTTCTTTAGTGGATGATATTAAAAGCTCAAGAGACGAAATATTCTCCTTCACCTGAGATTCAGAAGCTTTTCTCGTGTTAAGCTCTTGGCTTAATTCATCTATAAGAGCTTCTTTTGATGCAACTTTACTCTCAATATCTTGCACTTGTGATTTTGAGGTCTCTAACTCTCCTTGAACTTTAGAAAGCTCTGAAGCTGTATTCACGAGTGCTTCTTCAACCTTCTGGTTTTCAGCAATCTTCTCATTTAGGCTCTTGAGTTCTTCTTGTAAAGAAGCCATCTGGTCTTCAACTTCTTTTGCATTCTGTTTCGACAACTCCAGCAATCTTTCAAAATCCAAGGCCTTCTTTGTCTCTGATTCTGCAAGTGAGCCACTTTGTTTGTGCAACTCCTCAAACTTTTGAGCCTCACCTGCGGAAGCCAGCAGCTCTTGTTCAAGCTCTTCCATCTTCTTCTTTGAGCTTTCAAACTCGAGACTAAGTCTGTCAAAGGCCTCCTTAACATTAACATGCTCCTTGTTATTCAATTCTTGAGCTTGCAACGCCTCTTGCAAAGCATTAAGCTCAGTGCTATATCTATTTTCTGCTTCTGCAATCTGCTCTTGCAATTTCTTGTGATCAAGTTCAAGGTCTTCAAATTTTCTTGCAGTTTCCTCCAGCTTCTCTTTTGTGAGCGACAATTCATCCTTTAACTTCACGTTTTGAGATTCAGTGTCTTTTAATGAACCAGCAACTCTTTCCAATTCAAGCTCAAGTTCTTTAGCCTTTTCTTCTGCTTCAAGATATTCTCTGCTAGAAGCTGAAATATTTGAACTGCGGTCCATTACAGACACTTTGCCCTCTGCATGAGAAGCTTCAGCTGCAGCATCTGAACCATCCTTTGATTCCAAAGCTTCCTTCTCTACTTTTATAAACTCTCCGTCAAAAGCAGACTCTTCGTGCTCCGTCTGACCTATCTCGCCATTGGACACCTGTAATAAGATGTAATCCAAACAGAAGATGAGGAAGAAAAATAAGAATTTCTTAGCCAGTATATTCAAATATATTTTATCGAACTTTAAACCAGGTAAATTACAAAAATGATTTACTTGAAATTAAGCAAATTTTTCGCCATAGTTGATGTATTAAATGTGCAGTGAGTAGAAAAAACAAAGATTGTCATAGACTATTTATTTATCGCATCATATTTGACAAAAGTGCCGTAAATTCATGTTATCGTTTCCAGTGCCACCACTCCCTAGTTACATCTAAAACGTTGAATCCATAATCACTTTAAACCGAATTTCCTACCTTAGTTGGATTCTACACAATTGTGTTTTAAATCAAAAAGTTTTCTTGAAAAAAACTCCTATATATCTATCATTTTCTTAGGAAAGAAGTTTTGGACTTTTATAAAATAGAAGATCCTTTCTTCCCTTCCAATAGTATCGTAGTGTAGTTATTAAAAAGGTTTAGTAAGGAGAGATTATTCTCTTGATAGTTTTTATGTTTTTTATATTAATTTTCATATGTAGGTTAACTGGCCAAACTATATCAAAGATTTTATTTTTTTTATCAACTTTCGAGGTTTGCAATAATTAGCTTCTGTATAACTCCTACTATTCCAATCCCAACATATCAAAAAGGAATGCCAATAGATCAAGCAACTGACAGGATGTGTAGTTTGATTAATTGTGCAAATTTAGAGGTTTCTGCTACTGCTATTCTAGACCTAACTCCTGATTCTCGCCTTGACAGAAAGAAATAACCAACATTTTGAAAATAAGATTGATCCCATTTATTTTCTGGATATAAATATAAAATATCACCAAAGTCATTGAAGAAAGTAAAGTAAAGAAGGCAAGTAACGAGCATAACCTTAATAAGATCTTCTTTGCCCTCTATCTTTTCTGAAACCAGTACCACTGGTACATCTGTGGTTGCTGTCTCTGCTTCCATGTCAAAATAATTTCACCTTGTGAAGCTGTTTAAGTATCTGGATTGATGAAAACATCTAAGTTCGTAAGGTAACGAACTAAAAAGTCTCCACTTAATTCACAATGACATTATTTTACTTCTCTAGTAATTATTTAGCTGTATGAATATGTTACGTCAGTTACAAACTTTACAACTTAGAAGGGAATGGAAGATAAATAAACGTTAGCTGTATAGATTGGCGTATATAAAAAAATACTGGCACATAATTTCGTGTCCATGTTATACAAGTATTGCACGAATTGACTTTTTTAAGTATATTTTAAGAAGCAAAGGAAATTAAAGATAGGAACATAACATTGATTTGGACATAACTTATAGTTTATCCAAATCATAAAGTTTTTTTCAATAGCCGATAGCTCTCACATCACAATAATAATGCGACTTCTTCTCTTACTTCTAAATTTTTTTTTCTTTGCTTATAGATATTCTATAATAAAATCAAAGAAAGGTAATTAGATTTTTTATTATTAAAAAAATAGAAAAGCAAAGGTAGCAAAAGGTAGATTTTCTGTTTCCGATTATAGTTTATCGGACAGGATAAAGAGGGATTTAATGGTCATGAATCAAAAAGTGAAAGCAAAAACAAAAGTGACACTGGCTCTTCAGAAAAGAAAAAATAAACAGGTGACTAGTGAGGTTTGAGACTTGTCATCTTATCTTTTTGAATTATTATTATTATATAGTATAGTATTTATTTGAACTTTTCTTCAGGGACCCAACCACATGATAGCATTACTCTATCATAACGTGCACGAATTTTTAAGTGGGACAGATACTAAAACATCCTAAACATGGAAATTGGCATTTTCTTACTTCTTGTCATCATTTGTTGCTTATACCGTGGCTTCCCTATAGGATGACAACTAATAATAGAGGTTATATTCCCAAAAATTTACCCCTTTTCACCTTAAATTGTCAAACGGGATTACAATATGTAAATACTAACAAAAGATTTATCCTTCTGCTACGGCCAATTTAGTAAAACGAAAAAGCACTAAAGTTAGGTAGGCCAGATGAGGTTTTATTCTTCTTTAGTTAAAACCTATTAGGAATATTTATCATTCAAACAATTTAAATTGTTTATATATTTATTATTGAAGAAATTTATCAACTTATATATGATTAAAAATAGTCTAAGTGTACCATAAAATAAATAACTATAGCGAGAACATCACCGTCACAAACTCTCTGTCACAGACTCACCAAAAACAATATTCTAGCTATTTCAGATGTGAAGTTATATTTTATTGCTTTGAAAAAAATAATATAGTAGTAGCTTTAATATTATTTTATTTTTGATAATATTTTCATTTTTATTTATAATTAATACTTGAATAGTTAGACATTTTATTTAATTCTATATTTACAAGATAATAAAATATGATATTTTTTATAATATGGGGTACTTATTTACATTCTAATAAAATTTATTGAGTATTATTCTTATTCTAATAAATCATATTTATTTATTACAATAAATCAAATCATTTGAAAGAAAGTAGTAATATCAATACAATTAATCTTTAAAATACTAAAATATCACATTCAGCATTATACTCCTATTTACACACCCTACCAAACTTTACTTCGGATTCCACCTTTATTACTATTATTTTCTTCGAAATTAACAACCTTTTAGTGAATTTAATAAAACTAATTTTAAACTAATCGAGTCTTGAGCGTCACGGGGTCAGAACTTTACAGTCAAAATAATGAGTTGAAAAGTAGAAACGGTTTCCATAGTGTGACGAAGCAATTCAATGAAATTTGTTGAGCCAAGTGAAAACTACTACACTATCTACTAAAATGAATACATGTGTATTGTTAAGTTTGTTAGTCCTGTTTTTTTTTTTTCGTTAAAGAAAGAAATATATTTGATAACTTTTAATTTTTTAAAAGCTCAAGTTAATGACAAGATTAGAAAATCTTTGTTTACTTTCTTAGTTTTGTTTGATTCAAAATATGACAAATAAATTGAAATTAATCGAATATTCAACACGAAATCAAATGTAATTTGCGGATGGATATTCTTCATATTTCAAATCACACTGATTTTCATTTGAAAAAAAGATGGTTGTTGATGCGACAAAATGCAGGTTATATTCCGATCTCTCTGACAAAAACTACTGTTGAGCTAGCTAGTATTAGTAATCTAAAGGGAAAATGAAAGAAAAAAAAAAATAAAAGGCGTGACTCGAGAGGCGAAAAAGCGCGTAAACAACGCAAGTAGAAGAGCACAATGATTTTGTCACTGTCTTGTAGGTCCGAATCACAATTTTTACCATTTCTACATCACAGAAGGATCCACTACTGATCAATCACTATGAATATGATCAAATCCACCATTGATGTAATCTCTCAACCACAAATTGCCAAAAAGTTAATGAGTTTTAATAATTTCTTCTTTGATTAACAAAAGTAAAACATAATCAGAAGATGTATCGCCAAGTAAGACGATCAAATTGCTTACGAAGAAGATGAAAATCAAATCATCACTTATGAACAAAGACGTGCTTCTAATAGTTTAACTTCCTCGAGATCATTGCAAAAGCACAGTGCTAATCAACGATCCAAATCGAAATAAAATTTAAACAAAAAAGACAGAAAAAACACAAATCGAGATAACTAAATGATGAGAAGAATTCGATGTTCAACCATCACAGAAAACTAAAAGGAGATCTTCGTATTAAATTCATCAATTTCGAAGCACAGAAATAAAACTATATAACTTCACAGATTCAAACATATAGACAATAATAAAACACAAAAATATACAATAACAGAGAGATCGATCGATCAATCGAGAGAAGAAAAGAAAAGAAAAACAGAGTAAATTATGAGTGCTTACCTGAGCGCGAGAGAGGATTTTGATTTGATTTTTAGGTGCTTTGCTTTTTGGAGTTAAGCTTTTGTTTGTGTTTTGAAGTTGGAAAAAGTGTGAATCAAAGAGAGAGAGAGAGAGAGAATGAAGAAAGATGAGCAGAAATTGTTGGTATTTAGTAGCAGTAGAAAGGAAAGAGGGAGGGAGGAGAGAAGCTTTTCTTTCTTCTTCTTTTTTTTTGGCTACTAGAAGAGGAGTGGGCCACTCTAAGTGGCTGTACTGTGGGGCAGGCCACTCGCAATTGGCGAATTGTTTTGTTCAAATGTTGCCCCTTCCCCGCTTTACCCCATTTTTAACATTTCCCTCTCACCAACATTTGGTGCATTGGCGCACGTCAAAAATTTCGGATTCGAGTCATAGGCATAAGAAAATCTTATTTAATTTGAGTTATTAATATAAAAAATCTTTTTAAGGGTATTATTTTTAAATTAGTTTTATAATGTATAATTTAAATTTAATTAAAACTTCAATATGAACTCTAAACATTGAATAAAAAAAAACATTTTCCACTCACTTCTCCTATTATTACAACTTCATCTATATTTGGGCATCGTAGCTCTTCAACTTTAACAATTAACACCTTCCATACTAATTTATACGATATTCTCTTTTTTTTATGCAATAGTTATAAATTATAGAAATTTTCACTACTAGATTAATTTTTTGTGTTTCTGTAATAGTATTATTATATGAGTCAATAAAGTATTTTAAATACTATTTCTAGTCAAACATTATTGTATAAATTCACAATATGGGTAAATTATTCATTCAACGGACGATGAGAAAATTCAAAAGTTGCATATATGGTGGCTAAAATTTCATTTGTGGTTTGTGATTTGTTTGTTTTACCATTCTATGTAGTAAATTATAAGAAAAAAATATTACTAATACATCTCTAGATATTAGTATTATTGTCGTAAACCCTAATAGAAAACACCACAACCAATTAATTATATATGCTTCCGAAATTTGCACTCCTCATGCCTTTTCTTTTCGTCATTGAAAGAGTCATTCCTTCTTGAAAAGAATGAGGTGAAGAGGTCGTTTTTTCATTATTAAAATGGGAATATTTTTGTAAAATAAAATTAAATAATAAGGTTAGTGTTGTCATTACGTAAAGATTAAAACAAAGTTGTGTTTGTGGAGCTGATGTGGTGACGGTCCACTTGATGACCGACCAAACCGGCCTTACTAGCTAGTCTTCTGTCCCAACGATGAAGACATTTCCCTTTTCCTTTTTGGTTTATCAATTCCTTTCGCCACCTACATTTCCTTTTATGAACTCGGAAATAATCAGTTTTACCCTTCTATCCTTCTCCACTTAAATATAATCAGGTTTATTACGTAGAATTCAAAAATTTGACATGGATCATGAGTTTCCTCGACTTTTTCCACTTGAACAAAGCTTTGGGGGTGTTATGACTTTCGATTGAAAGAAAGAAATGTATTAGCAATAAAATAGTCTTTTTAGTATTATTATTATCTTTTTATGTAATCTAATGATTAAGGAATTAATCACTTTTTCACTTTAGACGAGTAAATTTAATTAAGGAAGGGTTTTCTCTGCTTTAGACTCTTTTTTCCACCTATTCAAGGTTTACTTGTGTACCTTCTTTCTAAAGTCAAATATTACATAGTAATACCTTGAAATTTTCGAAATATTCAACATATGAATTCATAGTACACATTCAAATTTGAGATCAAATTTACGTGGTGATATATCAATTACACTAGTTAGTAACATTCTAACAGAGAAGAAAGTAGTTAGACCTTAAACCTAAAGAGTAAACATAAATGCATTAATCACTCATGTTATATATATATAATTATTGTTCACATTGTAACGCCTAGTCTCAATGCTAGCCAGCCTAAGTTTCTTTTAATTATTATATTGGTCATAGACTCTTTTCACGATAGTAGGAAATTTATACCAGGAAAGGATAACGTCTCCTCAATA
Organism: Solanum pennellii; assembly: GCF_001406875.1. Taxonomy (NCBI): domain Eukaryota; kingdom Viridiplantae; phylum Streptophyta; class Magnoliopsida; order Solanales; family Solanaceae; genus Solanum; species Solanum pennellii. Next base: position 67,508,605 of record NC_028643.1, on the reverse strand, counting down.
ATAACACAATCGTACTCACTTGGTTGTTCATTTTTACTTGTTTAATATTACAAAAATAAATTGTCATTTTTAACATATTAAGAATTAATTAAAAAAATATGGTAACATATTAAGAATTAATTAAAAAATATGATATTTGCCCTCCACATATTTAAAATATTTTCAAGACTCAAGAAGTCAAGACTTACATCAATTAATATGAATAATAATTAATATTATTAAATATATATGAGGTAGAATGTCTGGTGAAATTAAAGGTACACTACAGTAAATAGCGGACATGTTCATTTTAATTTGACATATTAATTGTGATTTCTTAAAAATATATAAAATTTAAAGTGTACAAGTAATTCGAATTATTCTCCTTTTTGTTTTTTCCTTTTTGATGTCATTAGTATGTTGTGGCCATGTTAGTTGGATTGTCATCTTTGACTCACCATGTTAGACATGTGAAATTAATCACCTAGCTTTGTCTTCAACAAGCTATGAGGCAAACTCATATGTCACTTGGTAGTGGGTGTCAAAACAATTCTAAAAAAATATCGAATCTAGCCGAATGATTATTATATTTTTTCATGTAAATATTATTATATGTTTTAATGTATAATTCATAATATCTTACCAAAAATTCGGATAGCATTTTTCTTCATTTTAATACCTAATACAAACTGAATAAATTTATATGTATTTTATATGTGAAGTTTAGAAAATAGAAAACATTATAAAATCTTCATGTTGAATTCCATTCATTGAGCATATAGTATCACTTTTTTAAGGATGATATATGCAAAGAATTTTATTTTTTAAAAAAAAAATTCGACTGAATCGTATTATTGACTCCCATACTATATGTAACTTGTTTAATTTTGATTTAGTTTCTGATGAAGTTTTCTGAAAATGATGTTGAAATTAATTTTTGAGAATATTTGTACTAATTAACTCTTGTGGAAATTATCAATGGATGTGTTAAAGAATGACAAAAGTCTCATATTGGTGGTTAATAAGATGGGTAGATTCCTTATAAGGCTTGGGCAATTCTCTTCCCTTTGAGCTAGCTTTTGGGGTATGAGTTAGGCGTAAGACCTAATTTTACATGGTATCAGAGCAGGGCCCGTCTCACTCGATGTTGGGGTTCCTCGTAATCAAAATTGTCCACGCACCAGATATAGACTCCTTATAAGACTTGGACAAACTTCCTCCCTTTGAGCTAGCTTTTTCACAAGATGTTTAATAATAATAAATAATTAGATGGTTGACTTGTATAAAATGGGTAAACAAATATGGTGTGACTAAATCATGGCCGGCTAAGCTGAACTTAGACCAGTATATAGTTCAACATTTGAGTTGAAAGTTTTATTCAAATAATAAATATAATTGGTCAATTCATCCCCCAATGACCGCCAACTTTAGGCTGCCAATTAAATTCAATTTTGGCATTATATTTTATATACCTAAGACCAAGGTCAAAGAAAATTAGCTTAAGAACCACTAAAACAAACGAGCTAATTTGGAGAGGTTTATTTGTAGGGTTTTTAGAAAAATTTACTATGAAATTATTTTGTAGTGTTTATTTTAATCCTTGCGATATAATTTATTTTGTGACGGTTTTATCGTAGAGGCTTGTGATAACCTTCGCAAATTGTGCCAATTTGTGAGGTTTTGTGAACACTGCAATTTATTATAATTTGTAGCGGTTTTATTGTGGAGGTTTGTGATAATCTCTGCAAATTACATCAAATTGTGGAGCATTTGTAAATGCCACAATTCATTATAATTTGTTACACTTGTACAAAATAGAAAATAAAAAAAAAATTAAAATATAGAAAGCACTTTAAAAAACAAGGTAATCATGGAAAGTAAAAATACAACTGATTATATGCATTACATGTTTAATTAGCATGAGAAGATCAAATAAAATTGTAAATTGAATTGTGGTATCAAAGTACAAATAATTTAGATGTTTAGGTTCATTCTCTCAAGAGAATAAATAATAGATGAAAATGTTACTCCTATAATATGTAATTGAGGTCATATATATATATATATTTGCACACACTAAAATAAAAGGTAAATTTATATGATGACAATTATATGATAATAAGCACTAGGTCAGTAAAGTTTAATATATTTCTATGAGATGAATATTTCAAAGAAGTGGATGTTGGATGTGCAATCATACAATATTAGGTAAAATTAAAAGATAACAACCTTCACCATAAGGTACCAGTAGCACGTTTTGACTTTAAAATGAGAAATCATTTGAGATCATGTAGGTATCATTTATTTTTAATAAGATTAAGATGTCAATATTTGAATATAATTAAGTTGTGCATTTAACTTTTAATATTTGACTTTAAATATAGGTTTTAAATATTAGGATGTTCTATTAAGACCCAATTACTATATAGTTAAGATTATTTTTACATATGAATGTATAAATTTGTCTTTATCTAAAAATTAATGAATATGAATTTATTAAAATTTGAAATTCATCTAATACTATATCAACTAAATTTTATTATGTATAACAATATATAATGTTGTTGTGATGAAAGAAAATATGAAATAAAAATAATAAATCAAATCACTATAGTCAAATTACTATATTACCTTTTTTACATTTGTTTGATGTGAAATCACTTGTTAAAGTTTTAAACTTTAAGTCATCAAACATAGTTACTAATTGTGTCAATTTGTCATAAATTAAGATTTATATCGTTTTGCAACTTGAATATTTTAAATGTAGTCTATGTTATAAATGACATAACTCAAGTTTCTTAATAATGAGAAGGAGTTGGTCGTATGGTAAGTACCCCTCACTTCCAACCCAAAGGTTGTGAGTTCGAGTCACCAAGGGAGCAAAAGAAGTAGGAGTTGGGTTGCGAGTTCGAGTCACAAAGGGAGCAAAAAGGGGTTGGAGCTCCTAGGAAGGGTAAATAAAATTAAAAAAAGGTAAAAGCCCTTTCAAAAGAATTAAATAAGATATTAAAACTATGTAGAGTGTATTTATTAAAGTTCTAAAATAATATTTAAGGGGTAAAAACCCTTTCAAAAGAATTAAATAAGATATTAAGACTATGTAGACATATTAAGACTATGTAGAGTGTATTAATTAAAGTTCTAAAATAATATTTAAGGGGTTACGAATTACCACAAATTGATTTTAAAAATCACCACAAATTGCAAATGCATTTTATGGCGGACGTAATGGAGGTTCTATTAAACCGTCGCAAATATGCTCGTAACATAGATAATAGTGGGATTTCTAAAACCGCCTCAATTAATTTTGTGAGGATTAAAAATTTCAACAAATCGATAAAAAACCCTCCACAAAATGATCCATTTTCTTTTATAGTGAACCTATTTAATCATCTTTTGAAACTTAGTCCACTTTTGAAAGTAAAATTATCAGAAAATAAATCTTGCTTAAGAACCCATTTTAATCATCAGATGCTAATCTGCTTATTGAACAAAAAATGAAAAATAATAATAATATATGTATATGTCTTTGTCTAGAATGTTAGGTCGGTTATGGAACGTGGCCAAGTTGTTTGAAGTTGAAATCACAAATCTAACAAGGAAATATTATTAGTGCACTTTTAAGGGTTGTTTGTTTGTTGGTTTAGAGGTGAATTGGTAGGTATAAAATTTTGTACAAGGAATGTTATGTTTGGTAGTTAATTAGGAGGTAAATTAGTTATATTTAAAAAATTTAAGATATTTGATTTATAATTTAGAAATTCGTATAACTAATTTATGTATAATTTATGAAGAAATTTATGGTATTATTTTATGTAGGTGGAATAACTTGTCTCTGCCTAAACTAATATTTGCACAAATTAGTACATAAAATTCACTTGTAACTAATCAATACATAACTATACTATATACATAACTTTAACTAGATACCAAATGATACTTGGAATACGACGTCCAGGAGAAACATCCTTTTTGGTTAAGAGGAATATTCAAACTGAAAAGTTTTCTGTTTTTTTTTTCAAAGAGACTTTAAGTCTCAAATTTGAGTTTCTCTACCAGAGTTATGTATTGTAGTTAGTACTTTGCAAGATTAGAAAACCAAAAGTGCGAATGATATAAAGACTATTCTGAATTAGGGGAATATCACTGTTGTATTAGTTTAGGATTCATATTGTTTTTGAACTAATAAGAACAGATTTTATAAGATGGAAAAACTATCCGAATTAGCAATCTCGATCCACATATTATTCTTTATGGTGATATTTTTTAAGAAATTATTAGATTCACCATATATGTGTTGCACGTGTATGCGTAATCTTAAGATTTATGTAACCATGAAATAATATTTAAACATGTTCTTCAAAGTTTTATATTATTGCCACCAAGTAATTGATGCCGAAGCTAATTGAAATAATTGTAAGTTGCTAATTGTTGGGAGTTGGGACCCGAATTCATGCCGTCAAGAAATACATGTTACCTTTTAATAGTACCACTTCACTTGTATCCTAATTATCAATAACTCTACGGCATACACTACATCCAAAATGATCTTTAGCGATAATAATTTAATCATCACTAAATAATTTTTAAATAATAATTAATACTTTTTTTTAAAATGTCCCTAATTTAATCATCACTAGATATGTTTTTAAATAGTAATTAATACTTTTTTTTAAAATATCCCTAAAGCTTATAGCGACATTGAATCTAATGATAACTAACTATGATAAATACTTTAACACTCTATTTACCCATATTCAAAAAACAAATTTATTTAACTAAGTCAGAACCATTTTGCCCAAACCATATTTGACCAAATCCATATTCGCTCATATTTTATTTGAATGAATTGTAATCCAAATCATTATTGCTCAATCCATATTCAACCCATTCAAAATCAATCCAATTCAACTATTTGCCCTACTTACGACTAGCGAAGAAGTTTGTAGCGCGATTTCATGCTTCTGAATTTAGCATGGACAGATAGAAGCGAATTTATGAAATGGTAGAACATGATTAAACATGTAACTTCTAAGAAAATATTCTTTGACAGAAAAGACTTTAGGAGAAATGTGCACTACCATACCAACAACCCAATTAATTATTTTGATAAAAACCCAATTAATTACAAGAATATAGATTGATAATTCGATTTTTTTGTGAAATGCATTAATCTTGGGTTTGGTGACAACTGGTTAAGGGGATAGATATCTTCATCAATAAGTCAACTGGTGCAACTATACTGCATGTAAAATGAAAGAGAAGAAGAGCGCAACTTGGACTAAAAATTATATTACTTCTTTACTTCATTCTGGACATTTACAGAATATCCAAACATATTTGATTTTATTTTTATTTTTCGCCATCGTCAAGCTTGTGCTATCAACTAATATTACTTCTGAGACTTGAGTTCTTCTACTCTCTTTTCAGTTTCCCTCAATGCTTTCCCATAGATGCTAATCAACTGAACAAAAGGAAAATATTTTCACAAAAATTGGTTATCAGACTTGCAGAACATGAATTCATAAAAGTGAGGCCTCAAAGCAATTTCAGGCAAAAACACACACATATATGCATATAAATGCAAGCCATAAACATACCTCGTCAAGTTCTTCTGGAGTAACTACAAATGGAGGAGACATCATGATGGCATCACCAGCAACACGTACCAACATGCCATTCTTCTGACATTGCGCTCCAAAATATGCACCAACACCTGAGGTGGCAATGAGACGATTGAATAAAATAAGTTTTTAATGTGACCTTCAATTGAAGAGCAAATGAGGAAAATTACGCACCCCATTCAGGAGGGAAAGGATCATTAGGAGATTTGTTGTTCGCAAACTCTGTGGCAAGGATCAAACCAAGTCCCCTAATCTACAGGAAAATAAGAGTGAAGACAATGAATAGCAGAACCTTTTATAAAGTTTTGATCACTTTTATGTAAGTGATAAGAGTTGTACCTCTCCGATAATGGGACTGTCAGAAAATGCCTTCAGACCTTCTTGAAACTTTGGGGATATTCTATTTACTCTCTCAACCATATTTCGCTCCCTGAAATAATTTGAACATTTTCCAATCTTCAGCACTAGCTAAGTACAATAGGTATCAAGCCCATAAACTAACACGCAGAGTTATCAGCAATCATAATACTAAAATAACCATATGGAAGTTGCAATGAGGGTAAAGAATGAAAAGCACATGATCATAAAAGGAAGTCGAAAGGCAATTCAAGCCTACATACTTGTAGATTTTAATAGCTTCCAATGCCACCGCGCATGCAACAGGATGCCCAGAATAAGTGAATCCATGGGAAAAGGAACCTAGTTGCAGAAAAACATTCAGCGTTTTCACTAACAGAAAAAGTAAATGATTTATAATGTGCTATGAAACAAATAAAATGCTCACCAAGTTTATTGCTTTGAGAATGAATTACATCAGAAACTTCGGGGCTTACAAGGACAGCTCCAATTGGCATATATGCAGAAGAAAGAGCCTGAAAAAAATTCAGGAAGGGAAATTTATTACATCCAGACATGAGTTGGTATTTAGCTGAGATAGGATGTTGTTTAACATACCTTTGCTAAGGTGACAAGATCAGGTTTGATGTTATACATGTCAGAGCCAAACATTGTTCCAAGCCTCCCAAAGGCACAGACGACCTCATCCGCAATGAAAAGAATGTCATATTTCTTCACTACAGCTTGGATCTATAAATGAAAAGGAGAAATCGTTGTTTTAGTTATGTATATAAGAATAATCTGAAGGAACTAAAGATAGATAACTGCAAAAACTGCCAGAAATAAAAGAAAAGGACTTGTTATTGCACATATCTTGTGGCTGATGATCCTCATTCTACCCACAAATTTCTCTATGGCCGATGATCCTCATCCTACCTCATGGTAAAACCAAATGCAAATATGCTTGGGTATTACAGACAGAAAGAGGTTACCAGTTACACCCTTCTTTGACAATGACAGTAAGCACAAACTTCGGAGTTTCTTAAATAAATACTTAGCTGATTGCCTTCATTCTTTGGCACCAAAACTATAGAACGAACTCTTACATCCTAGATTGAGCATTGCATGCAGCATTCTAAGTAGTAATGCAAAAGCGATATAGCTTCCTCCTTCTGGAATAAAAAGAACAGACAAAAAACGCAAAGAAAACTACCTTATCAAAATAGGTAGCTGGAGGAGGTATGACACCTCCTGCCCCCATGACTGGTTCAGCAATAAAAGCAGCTATCTGAGGTGAAAAAGCAAATTAATCAGCAATAAATCACCCTCAATATACAAAGTGAGTAGCAAGAGTAAAAGTTGATGGAAGTTACTGTTTCAGGCCCCTCTTTGAGGATAAGATCTTCTAAATTTTTAGCCAACCTGGTGGAGAACTCCTCCTCTGTCTCACCTGATATATACATTTCAACAGAAAATGGTTTATTACACCATAGGAAGAGGAGAAAAGTAAGTCATTAAGAATAAGTAACAACCTGGCAGATGATAACGCCAATAATGAGGACAGTCGGTGTGAAGAACAAATGGAGCAGGAAGATCAAAATTTTGATGTAATGCAGGAAGACTACAAAAGAAAGTATTAGCAAACTGATACTTGAAGTATAATAATGAATCTCAGTGATTTTGATTTCAAATGGTGTTTTATTATATTACCCAGTGAGACTGGCAGAAATAAGAGTTGAACCATGATATCTGTTACAATGAATGAACAAAAACATTAGTAAGACTAAGGAAAAAGGAAACCAAAAGAAAAAAAATAGATAGAGATTCACAAATTACGCTTTTGCTCGAGCTATAAATTTCTTTTTGTTTGGCCTTCCAAGAGCATTGTTATAATACCAGACCAGCTTCACCTACATTTGAAGTATAAGGGAAAAAGTTAGAAATTATACTCATAAACTTCTTCACATAATCTCCTGCTATTTTTATCAAACTTCTATACAAAAAAAAACAAAAAAATTCAAGTATCTACTGTATTCATTTCGTATCCTAACAGAACTAAAATATACAATTTTCAAAAAAATTATAATGTCCCACTCTTTCACTATCCCAAAAACGATGTTCTTCTGATGAATTATCAAGTGTTTAAAGAAAAGAACTGAGATCTAATTATATAATCAAGTGTTTGAAGGCAATAAGCAAAACCTGGGTATCATTGGCTTCTGATCCACTATTGGTGAAAAAAGCTTTTGCCATTTTCTTTGCAGTGAACATATCCAGAAGCTCCTTCGCAAGATCCTGTATTTTCCAAATGCAATCAACATGAGATCCAAGAAAAACTTAAAAACCCAAATTTAGGCATCACTTAGTTTTCCTTTTCATGTAAAGACACTGCAAAGTTTTTGTCATACCAAAGAAGGTTTTGTTGTACGGTTCCAAAATGAATGGTAAAACGGCAATGTGTTTAATTGCTTAGTGGCAGCATCAACCAGGCGAGGCTCGTTCCCCCCTACAAGAATATTTAAGTTGGTAAAGCATTGTACTTGTGCTCCAATTACATCATAAATAAAAACTCATTGCAAAGTTCAACAGCTGTCAGAAATTAGCCATTGTCTAGGTTTTAAATTGTTCTGTTCTGTATATTTGAGCAATCACATAAATAAAACTTAAAAGGCCGCTCTAAGGCCTGTCTCCAGTTTATTGACCATGCACAGACTATCACAGTTCAACATGGAGACATTCAGCAGTAGATCAAAACAATTCTACAAGTTCTCATTGATGGAAATCTTGCAATATATGGTTCAAGTTGTTAGTCTTCAACACATTTCAAATGCAACACATCAGGATAACATAGCAGACATTGATTATTAATAAAATGAAAAAAAAAACGTTTTCATCAATAGAGTGAACTTTCATTTTTAAAGTAAATTGTTTGGATGTTATAATCATGACGCAAATACTTATTGTCATTACCGAAAAGAATTATGCAGTTAAATTGTGAAAGAAAAACATCTGACATGGCAGAACACTTAAGTGTGTCAATGTGTGACTGGTGATGTTAACCAGACTAAAAAAAACATACATGAAAGACATATGCATGTTAATATACTTGGAGCTAGAATTAGTACGCCAAAGACTGAATAAAAGGGATCGAAAGTACCTAGTGCTGTGCACCACAAACCAGCTAGAGTATCAATATACTTCCTCCCTTGCATGTCATAGACATGGGATCCCTATGTCAAAATGTAAAAGTTAATCACGAAGATATATAAAGTTCTCTCAAGTTAGACAGCAAAACTAGACATAAATCTAACCTCAGACTTCTCTATAATCAAAGGATCAACATCAGTACTTTGCCACCCAGCAGTGAAGGGTGCCAACATATCATGACCCTTGAACCTGCAAAAGTGGAGATACATTGTTTAGTAAAATTCCTTTTATGCTTGCAGGTGCAGCTTTTATGTCAAATAAGTGAAATATATTCCACAGATGACTAAATATAGAGTAGTACTCATGAAGAAAGGCCATGTCATTTAGCAATGACTGTCCATAAACAAGGAACGCAAAAAAAGAGATCCAGCGGTTGGAAAGTGAACAGAATTTACCCTTTATTATCAGTTCCAGAAATGTCATTTTCCAAACATGCCTGTGTACTGTTATATCTTGCCGGTGTTGATTTAACTATATGCTCCTGAAAACTGCTAACTGCTGGAATACGTTTTCCATGGAAACCAGCCTACAAAGCCAGATTAATTAGAACATAAACGACTTAAAGGCAAATCACAAAACAAAAACAGTGCTGCATCATGGAAATAAATTTGCTTTGTCTTCAAAATCTTACATCTAAGAACAGGTCGTCTGGAATGGCTTTCTCTAAGTAGCTTATAAGCTAAAAGTTAAAAATCATAAGTCGGGCATACCCAACTTTTTGTTTTTAGCTTATTTGTATACTTTTTGGCCTAATAATAAGTGTTCAAAAACACTTTTTGTATTTCCCAAACACCTCAAAAAATAAAAAAGAGCTTAAAAGTCAAAATTCAATTCAAACACCCTCAAAGAGCTGGTGCATGGTCCTAAATATACTTAGGTCCAGTTTACCACCAGGAATTTCCATATACGTCGATAAAATCTTACCTTAACGAAAAACAAGTAACTATGATAGCACAAAATGAACTTAAAATCACTAGCAAAGCGACTTAAGAAACTTCACTTCCCCAATTACCCGATATTACATTATGAAATAAGAGTCTCTCCAGTGTGCAGACCATAAATTCTTATAAAAATGATTGAATGAGATAATCCTTGGTCAGCTGTTTAATGTTTTATTACCAAAATACTGATTGTTCAAAAGACAGTAAATCAAACACCATGAAAGAGTTAATGATCTTTGGGTTTGTGAGGAAATCCCTTTTAATGCTGTGTAGATTGATCAAGATAGTTATGTGTCAAAATCAGTTAGTTTCACTATTCCTCTGTAGAAAGATGATCATAACAAGGCTGGATAATATCTAAAACAAGTCCAACAAACAACAATATATCCTAATTATCAACAAGATAAAAGACCCAAAGCCCAAGTAGAAAACAAAAAAAAAGAACATTTTGACTTGAAGACAGCTCCTAAAAAAACATAAAAACTGCAAAATTATATGTATTCCCTAATCAATTTTCTAGAACTGTTTAGATTGACTTATTTTAAGTGATTTAAGTTAATAATTTTATAATCACTTAAATAGCTAAAAATAAATCAAAAACAATAAAATTCCAAAAAGATAGTAGTAACTTTTTATGAAAGAAAAGTATGAAAAGGGCCACGCTACAATTTTACCATAACCTATCAACTAGACTGCAACAAGGACCAGAGAGAGAAAACTGTACTAGTCGAACTCAATACTTTAATTCAAACTCTATATTTATTTTAAAACTCAATTGAATACATATAAGGGAAAATACACTGAGTAGTCCAAATCTATGCCCGAAATTTTAGAAACTCATTTATATTATGCTAAAGCCTATTAACAATTAACTTATTTTAGAAAATTTGTAAATAATTTTCTAGTCTTTTTTGATCTACATGGCATTAGCCTGAAAAAAATATCAACACGCATTGGACCCAAGATAGTGTCACATAGGCCGAAAATGATAGAGAATTATTTACAAAATAAATTCAGGGATAATAGACCATTTGTACAGTATAAGTGTGTCTCAAATATAGTATAGGTGTGTCTCAAGTATAGTATAAGCGTGTCTCAAAGTATAGTATAACTGTGCTTTGAAATTTCGGATATAGATTAAGAATAGTTATTCATTTCTCTGTATATAAATATAAATTATTAATTTACAACTCAATAAGTTAAAAAGAGAAAAAAGAAAACCAAAAAATCTCAAATCATAACCCAACCCCTCTTTGCTCTTTGCTCCTCTTTCAAAAAGAGATTCAACCTAAGTATAGTATTCAATAAATGGACTTTCGATAGAATTATGCGAATATTGATAATATACAAACTAGTTATATATAATTTTAATTATTAATCTTTTATATATATAATTTATCTGTTCAGCAACTATGCATAATTTAATATCTGAAAAAACTGACACCAACCAAACAACCCCTAAAACACGAAAAAGCAAAAAAAAAAAAAAGGTAGCGCCACTTCAACACAAAACAAAAAAGAACCCATAGAAACCCAAAAAAAAAAAGGAGAAGGAAAAAATTAAGATTCAACAAAAAAAAAGTGATTTTAGAAAAAAGAAACAAACCTGGGCGGTGATAGCTGCTTTGACGGTGGATCCAAAAAGACGAGAAATCTTAGCCATTTGATATAATCCTTCGAATCAATTTGTTGTTTAATTGCAAATCAAATATTGTAAAAATAAAACATGCATAGAAAAAAAATGAAGGTGCAATATATATATAGAGAAAAAAAAATAAAAGACCCAGCCAAAAGAGAGAGAGAAAAAAATTGATTAAAAGGGACTCCAACTCAGTGATGACACCACATATGAATTTTTAATAATCATGAATAAGTCATATAAAAAGAAAGCACTACTAACTTCCTCCGTACCCATCCATTCAAGTGTCATATTTCGATTTGGATTCCTCTTTTCATTTCCAATTTAATTAGGTATAAATAAAATTTGAGATTTTTTTTATTTTTTAATTAAAAACATATTTATCGTATAAAGATACAAATCAAAATATTTACTAAAGATTACAAACTTAAAAAAAAAACGTAAAACACTTAAGTTGAACGCACGAAAGGTTGTGCTAATTTTGGGAGAAAGTTATGGTGCATTAAATTTGGGGTTACCAATTTGAATACGTAGATTTTATCGTCATGAATAGGCTCTGATTTCCACATTACAAAAAAGAAAGAAAAAAGTTACCTTCATAAAGATTTGATTTGATTTTCATTAAAATAAACTTAAAGTAATTATATTGGTTTATTAAATTTAGGAATAATGCATAAGTGAACACATGCATAGTATAATCCTATCTTTACGATTTCGGACATAGATTGAGGGATATTTATGTATTTTTTCTTAAATTTATAAGAATCAAATCAAATTATATCAATCAATTTCGTGTCATCCATATGGATAACCATCCTCCAAATCAACTGAATCATTGTTATGAACTATTTATAAAAATTTACAAGCCCAAATGTAAAGTAATGTATCTAAACATTGAAAATTGTAAACTATTTAAAAATATATTAGCAAAGTAGTAAAAAACCTATGTATAAGTGATATTATTCTTCTTGTTTTACCTTAAGAGTTATTAGTCTTTAAAGTATATTTTTTACCGTAATAGAAAAACTAAGTAATAATCCATTCATTAGTCAAATAATAAGTAAAATAGATTAATTCATTTTCTTTGATTGAAAATTAGAGTGTTAGGAAAATACTTAATAAGGATATAATGATAAATTTATCGAGCAATGAAATTAAAATGGTGATAACGGAATAGGGATGGAGAGAGTACTTATTTACTATTTTAAAATAAATTTTACTCCTAATTTGTTATTTTTAGCATATTTAAAAACCATATTTTAATTTTAATATTAATTATTTATATTTAAGATCTAATATTTATTACGATTATTAAAAACCTATGTATAAGTGATATTCTTCTTCTTAATCTTGATAAACTTTTGCTTGGCTATTGTAACACAAGAAGAAATTCTAAAAAATATATCTATAATCTTCATAAAAGCTGAAAAACAAAAAAAAAAATATTAACAATATGAAGTTGGAGAAAATAGAAATGGACATGCAACAACACCGATGATTTTTATTTATACATGAGAATTAAGTAGATGGAAGTTGAAAAGACATCTTATTTAATTAGAGAATTCAAATAGATAGAGGTTTTTTTTCAACATTCATGTAATATAATTATATGTAATTAATAAGATTATATTTATTACTTTTTTAATAAATTGATTAATGAAAAACATGAATGAAAAAACTCAAAAAACGGAGAAAAAAGTTAAATAATAATATACATTTTATATAAATTAAATAATAAAAATAAAACACTTGAAATGTTTAAAAAATAGTTTTCTTTCGTAATTGTAATCAGAAGAAGGACAAAAAATTAAAAAAAAATTTTTTTATTAATAATAGAAAATAGAGAAGTAATTATGAATAATTACTCTTTGTAAGTTGGCATATGAAGAGTCTTTATTGAAAATATTTTTCCATTAATACAATACTTATTGTAATAAATTAAATAATGACCTTTATAATAAAATAATTAATTTAAATAAGAAAGAAAAGCCGATTTTGATAATATAACCACATATCACGTATTTAAGATTGCAGATTTTGATAATATTTATTTCTTACTCAAAACGTTTGTAGTGCTAAATAAAATTACAACATACAATTGAAATAGATTTTTTGGTAAAATGGAATATTATGTTTGTGACTAGGTAATACAAGTGTATTTTCTCCTTTTTCTCCTTTCAGATATGGAAAATGAATCACTAGGTGTATAATGTGGTTGAAGAAAAATATTATTTTTGTTTCAAAATAAATATCATCTTATTAAATTACTTTTATTAAGAAATTAATACATAAAATATGTAATTTATTAAATTATTTTTATCTAATAAATGACTCTTAAAACATAAACATTATTGAAATGATGGGAGTATAAAAATATTACTTACTGGATAAACTTGTTAATTTATTAACTTCTTAAGATAGTAAGATACCCTTATTTTGGATTTTTAAAAAAATCATTAAAAGGAAACAATTAGGAACGCAGGGAATATTTAATAGGTTAATTATTTGACAATGATATAAGATACATTTAATTTGGCCAAAATGTGGAAATAAAAAACTATCATCAACTCATGCCATTTCTTGGGTAGGATTATATGTTGACAGGTAGGAAAATTATTATGGAAAGGAAATAGTGGAAACTTTTTCTGTTTGGCTATAAATTTTAGTTAAAATTGAAAAATTGAGTTTTAAAATTATGTTTACAAGAATAATATTAGAAAATACTAAATGAAAGTGTTCTTCTTTTTAGAAGTTTGATTAAATTTTTATAGCTAAACAGATATTTAAATTTTATAGTCAAACAGATATTTTAAAGAGAAAGCCAACTTAATTTGACGAACAAAAGAAGGAAATAATTTCTTATTGGCCCACCAAAGTCTTTTGTTTTCTCTTTTATCCTTTTTTGTAAATTTAATTCGACTGAGAATAAATGATTTGTTTTCTTTTGACTTTTCCACCAGTTCTCAAACAAGAATATTAAATTTGTGAACAATAATTAGAGTCTACCACAAACTCAAGCAAAATTGTACAAAACTATGGGGATCCTTAATTTTAAACTTGTGAATTTTCAATAAAATAGATTAATATAGATAATAATCAAACTTATTTGCGAATCAGCCTTTGGTTTAACGAATGAGCGGCTTTGGTCAAATTTAAATGAATTGAAAATAAATTAATATAAAATGTATAATAATTCACTCCGTTTATGTTTATACGAATAAAAATGAATTTAGTAAATTATAATTTATATTTATTCATATTTTTAAGAGTAAATAGTCCTTTACACTAGAATTCATGGAAGATATTTTAGTCTTTTGTGAATGAAAAATGTTGAAGATACTTTATTGTGTAAATTTTGTATATACCATTTTATACAGTAATATTATCAAGTTACGTCATTAGATTTTCAATTTCATTGTGTAGCATTTAATATCTCACTCTATAGCATTTTATTAATAATTATATTGTTAATTATAATTTATTAAAAAGAAATAATTAATTAAAAATTAAGGTTATAAAGTAATAATGGATAATCAATGTTAATAATTAACACACTGAGAACACAAATCATGGAACTTTTGTTTCTTTATTAATTGCTACATTTAATGCATGTAGACACGTTTGTGAATATGAATAGTTGCACTTTTTAAGGAGTTTAATTAAAGTTAAATATATTTTTAGGGATATTAAACATTTTCAAATTATCATCATTGCCTTAAATATCTCTAGTTAGTTAAAATAATATTTTTTTTGAATTAATTCCTTAAATAACGTTGTCAACCAGATAATAACACATAATATTTTCAGATTTGCATTTTCGATCAAATTTGGATCAACGTTACAATCAAATTTGGATCAACGTTACAATTATTATTCATTCCAAAATTTCACTATTATTTTCAGATTTCTTTCAACGTATAAGTCATTTTTTTTAAAAAGATTCAAGAATATTTTCACAGCTGCATATTTCACTTCTTTTTTTTAGTAACCTGATAAATTTTGGCGTACAATATATGTTTCTATTTAAATTATAATATATGTTTTTGTATTAATTTTGTATTGAAAATGTATTGTGTTTGTTTAATTGTAGTATTGTATAGGACAGTGAATGATATCTTAACTGTGTATGGAATTATATGAACGGATTATAAATTTATGTAAGTTGAAGTCTGAATTTTTTTTAATAGTGTATGAAGATTATACGAAACGTGTATCATTTGTGTATGAAAGTCCATTTATTTTTTTTTTAAAATTACAATATATGTTTCTAATGAAATTAAAATATATGTTTTGTATTAATTTTGTACAGCGGGTAGACCAAAACTTGAAAGATGGAAGGGGTTTGCTGACGTGAAATTCAAAAGGACAAAAATGACTTGCAGTATATGCCGTCAAGTTGGACACAATAGAAAGACATGTTCAAATTATCCTGTGCAAAAACAATCGTAATGTTACATTTGTTATTGTGTTGTTTTGAATGTTAGAAACACGTTTTGTTTTATTGAGTGCAGTTGTTATCATTGACATTTATAAAGTTTGATTTCGTAAAAAATTGTCATATATATATCGTTTGTTTCTGTTACATATGTCAAAGTTCAATATGACATTCATAATTCATACAATGTTTATACATTATAAATATACATTGAACTATACTGCCATTCATAAAGTGTTCATATAGTATTCATACAATGTTCATACAGTATTCATACAATGTTCATATATGTACCATTTGTTTCTGTTACATACATCCAAGTTCAATATGGAATTCATAATTCATACAATGTTTATACATTATATATATACATTGAGTTTTATTGTCATTCATAAAATGTTTATATAGTATTCATACAATGTTCATATATAAACCATTTGTTTCTGTTACATATATCAAAGTTCAATATGACATTCATAATTTATACAATACTTATACATTTTTCATACAATATTCATATATTTTTGCATATTGCAATCGAAATTTATACAAAAATCATACACATTTAATAAAGTGTATGAGTGTTAATGTAGGACAAAAATTTGCTGGGCAAACGCACCAAGTTTGTGTACAATAGTGACGATGAATTTGTAGAAGTTGAGGAGGAATCTGCAGCTTCACCAGAAAGGATTGACTAATCCTAAAGAAAAAGGAACATTTACTTTGCAGCTTCAGCAACCCAAACCGTTCAAGTCTCTAAACATGCTTATGGCTTTCCAGTCAGAAGAATTCTGCATGTATCCGGAAATATCGTTGTCCAAGAATAGCGTTTTTAACTTTCATTCGATCAAAAACTGACCTTGCAGTCTTAACCTTACCACACTTCATATAGAAATCAATAAGAACATTACTCACCATAACATCCATCTCTGCTCCCCGTCTAAGCACATAACAATCCTTTACTCCTTTAATATACTCAATCGACGAACAAGCACCCAAGATACTCGAACCACATAATTATCAGGTACAACATCAGTCTCCAACATATTCCTTAATAGCTATAATGAAATTTCACGCTTCCCCACATTAACACACGCTGCAATAATCGACAGTCCAAGTAGACGTACTCTTCACAACACATCATCAAAAACTCGCCTCACTGACCCTACATCTCCACCCTTCGAGTAAAAATCGATCAAAGACGTCCCTACATACACAACAATGAATTATGTATATATACCTTTCTTAAACATTCTATATGAACTTAATGGAGAACTGATCTGAGAGGGATGTTTGTGTTTTGAGATGAACTGATCTGAGAGAGAGGGATAATGGGGAAGATGGTTGAGGCCGAATTTGGGTAAGATCAAAAAATGATTGCTTATTGGGAACTGATCGCGCGTGATGGGGAGAGATGGAGTGTATTGGGGAAGATGATTGTGTATTGGTTGAGATGGGGGTGGATAGTTATAGGGTAACCGTATAATAGGGAATTAATTAAAATCAAATCCCTATTATTTAGATATTTTTTTTTAAAATGTAACTATATAATGTGAAGTTTAATTAATAATAATTTATTATATTAAAAGCTTCAAAAGGTAATTGATTAATCAGTAAAAATTTAAAGAGTTTGATTTATAAAAGGTAAGTGAATAAATAAAAGTAATTGTTTAAACATATTAATTATTATTTATATAATAAATTAATTTTTTTAAATTAATATATTATTAATTGATATGGTATAACTTGATAATAATATGCTATAAGTAGTTTATTTTTAAAGAGTATGAATTAACTTTTTTAAATTAATATATTATTAATTGATATGCTATAACTTGATAATAATATACTATAAGTATTTTATTTTTAAAGAGTATGAATCAATTTTTTTTATTAATATATAATTAATTGATATGCGATAACTTGTTAATAATATGCTATAAGTAATTTATTTTTAAAGAGTATGATTATAACTTGATATTTATCATATTAAATGTGTGTGGCATGTTAATTTTACTACTTTATTTAGCTTTATTGTACCATAAAACTATATCTGACACAGGATCTTGCTCTGAGATACGACTTTCGATTTGGGACCTAACCCGGATACCTTACTTGAGGTGACATTCAAATCGAAACACTTTAATTGGGATCCGATTCATGAATTGACTTTCAAATCGAAATTTGACACCGAAATTTGATCTCAACGATCATTTTGGGAACCAAACACGTCGATTGATAACCTGGCCTCAAATTTTTATCTGAAATTTGACTACTAATTTGGAACCCGACATTCAAACTGGAACCAATCCCAACCTCGATATCGACATCTGACCCTAATGACTAATCTAAGACTTGATACCGACACTACACTCGAGACACGACTTTGATCCTGATCTTGGGATCTAAAAAGGGACCTGACATCCGAATTAAGGCCTAACTTTCTAAATTCTAATTAGGATCCGAACTCTGATATCCGACATGAGACCCAACGTCAAATTCGAGACCTAACTCTGACACTAATTTTTGGATCCAACTCAAGACCCGACTTTCAATATGGGACCCAATCCATACTCGAATCATAATTTGAGATCTGACTTCCAAAGCAAGATCCGACATTGGTACACAATTCGAGATCTGACTTCCGAACCGAATTCGACCTCGACACACGACATTGACAACAAATTTGGGATCGCAACCTGACTCTGACATTTCCAATATGAAACCCACTCCGACACTTGGCTCAGGATTGAATTCCAATAATTAACTTGGGATTCAATCCTGATCCAACCTGAAATCCATAAGTTGGATCTCACATCAAAGTTGGAAGTTGGGTCTTGAATCGAGAACTCAGAGTCAAATTTTGAACTAGTTTCGAGAATCATACTCAAGAATTGAGTTAAGGTAGAAAGTTGAGGTGCTAGGTTGAAAAAGAATTCTGAAAAATATTTTCCTTACTTTTTGGATATAGGTAATTTTTTCTTAAATTTTAAGAAAATAAATTGATCTAGAAAATATTTTTATCCATATATCTATGGGTTGAATATGAATTTAAATTCTTATTTACCCCATATAAAAAAGTGCTCACACAACTCAGTAAAATATGGGCAGATTGAAAGGATTAGCAAAATATGGATCATTTTGTCGATATTAGGTGTGACTAATACCAAATGAGTTTTTGGCTATGACCAAAATCTGAGATACATCCAATGAATTAAAAACATCTCGTACTATTTAAAAAATAGAAAAATTCATCCTTCTGTCTAAGAAATTTACGGCACCAACACAGGAACGTGCCAAGCACGTAGCTATTCTTCTAAAATTTTCAAGTACGTCCTTTCACCTTCAGCGACACAAAACTTCAAATTTTAAGTTTTCTTTAACTAAATCAGCCTAAACATTTTGAAAATAGAAATCATATATAACTCAAACTCTTCTACAATTGGCGGCGCTATAGCCATCCTTAGAGTGTCCAACTGAATACCCTTTGTCGAAAAATTTAGGATTTAATGAATATATATTTAAAGTTGAACATCCTTGACAAAAGTTATACTTTTGGTGCACTGCTAATGGGTATCCAATCAAATGGAGAAGTTCTAGGTTCAAACCTCAAATAGCACAACGTTTTTCTTTGTTTTATTTTGACAGACACACCATTATTCTTGGACACTCTTGATAAAATTTCGCTCCGCCACTCTTCTACACCAAAAGCAGTCAATAAGATTTTCTATTCTATCTTATATTCAAACTAAACGACTCCATAGTGATTTGACTTATGTTTTCATCATCTTCACCATTTTTCCAAAATTATTATTTGCCAAGAACTATTAAAAGTAGCCAAAATTTGCGTAGTGTTAAAATGTCTCTTGCATGTTTGGTAAACTGTCTCACAGATTTGCCAATTTTGTTTTGTTTTCTCATTTTGCAATACATTAAAAAAAGATTATCTCAACACTATTTCAAAGATGTATTTAACAATTGATAATAATTGTGTCACATCCATCAACCCTAATTATATAGCCTTTTATTGGAGTATATACGCACATATAATTTACCATGGTATAGAATTGATATACTTTAATTGTGGAAAGTGGGGCCTCGAAATAGAATCTGCACATAACATCACAAATATAAAACTATTGCTTAATATATAAATATGGATATAAATAGCTAAAAAGATAAACTACACGTCTAATAAATATAAAAATAGCAAACTTTCTACCATATCTACTACTAATAAATATAGTATGAGTTAAATAACTCAGGCAGACAGGAGATCAACCTGCCCCTTCTTGTCTTTTATGGAATAATTTTGATATTTTATATATTTGTTACTTTTAGTGTTATTGTTCTTTAAGGCTCCATAATTATGGAGTACTATTTTAGCTTTGGATAAAATTATGTGGGCAATTGTAATTTAAAGAAAATGTGGGATCCATTAGCTTTTAATTGCAATTTGCAACCTAACTGTTTGTCAAGAGAAATGATGTATGGCGATTGACAGCTTGAAACTAGCATCAAGTGATGGTATATTCTTGGCCCATAAAATCGTGACAGTACGAAGGAATGCATGTTATGAAGATAAGATATAATTCTTTCTTCAACTAATTATGATACTCCTTCATCTTTAATCAGAGATTTTAAATTTGAATTGCTCCGGATACGAAATTGCCTTTACAAAGGACTGATTTAATCCTAATGTGGGACCTTCCCGTTTGATTTCGAAATAAGTCGGACTTCAATATAGAAATGACTTCAAAATTAATCAAGAATTTAATATAAATATTAAACACCGAGTAAAAGATTAAATTTTTTTTTTATAAATGTGCATATTGCAACAGATAAAAATTCATGTTGCATCAGGAAAAGTTTCTTCGACCTTAACAACTCATACTTTAATATGGTAAATAAGCTACTGGGGAAATTTAAAGTGGTATTATACACTCACATGGTTAAAATAAAAAAGAGGTTAAATAATTTGATGCAACATTGTTTGTTACTCACTCTTTTTTATTTGTCGATCATTTCTAAAAATAAATTTTAGTTTATATTTGTTAAAATAATTATTTTTTTATCTTACTTTTATTATTAGTTACTTATTTTTTAAAATTTATTGATGTAATTACCATGAATATAATAATTATCATTGAGAATAAAATGACAAAAATTAAAACTAAACATACTAATTAATAAAGATTGTGAAGTAAAATAATTATTTCAATTATTGTTTCTTAATTTATGTGTCAAATTCAAATGTGACAAGTTAAAGTGCACGAAAAAGTATTAACTATCTTATTCCTAAATGTGCAAGCCAATAAAGATATTGGACAGAGAAATATTAGCTAGCATTTGAAAAAAGAATTCTAAATATTTTTTGCAAATCATTTTTTCGTGAGGCTTGCGTGAAATTTTATCATGCGTTTCAGCTTTCGCAATAGATTTTGAAAGAGATCGTTGGAAATTTGGAATCCAAGTAGATTAGCTTAAGGAAAATATGAGTTCAACCCCTTTCTCAACGGGCCATAATCGATAACCGTTTAACCTAATTTTTTTTTAAAATAATTTATACACATAAATTTTAATAATTATTAAAACTATTTATAAGTTTATATTATCATTTTATAACAAACATGTTTATAGAAAAGTCATGACAATGATCACAATTAATTTGAATCTTAAAAAGAGGAAGAAGACAAAAAAAAAGTAGCATTAATTTGTATTAAAAAAACTACTATTACTATATGCAATTGAATGTGAATCTAGAGCAAGTTCCGATAAAATTATATAAAATAAATACATAACTATATAAAATTTATATAACAAACTATGACTAGAATTAGTCCAATATAAATTGTCGGTCATTTTATAAACAAAGAAGGGCCTGAAATGCTCCTTAAGTACGATGGTATAAAATTGTTCTGTATCCATTTTTATTCTAAAAATACTTTCGGTGTTAATCTTTTACTCATATTTGCCCTTATTTTTAACTCTCTCAAAGTATGATTATTAAATATTTAATTATTATGTTGTCTTATGTGATTTGTCCAAATTTAAATCATTTTCAACTAAATAATAAAAATTATATTTTAAAGAACTTTTTTTTTTACCTGATATACTTGAAAATAATATTGAAAAAAAAAATTCATGATATCTTCTTATTGGCCTATTTTAAATCAACCTTCAATTTACTATAACCCAACTCATAAATGGGGATCCAACTAAAATCCATACTCACCCCAACTGATTATCCATCTAAAAAAAGTTATTATTTTTATTATTAGTATAAATTTAAATTTTAAATCAACTAGATGTCTTGTTTATTTTCTTTTTATTCATCTTTTTAGTGTCTTACTCTTAATTAGGATATATGAGACTCAAAGTTGAAATGAACTCACATGTTTATATTCTTTTAATTTGTACTATTGTCAAGGTGAGATGAGGATGGGGATAGGAGAAATGATTATTTTATTCTTTTATTTTAAATTTTGTGTACACACAAAAGAAAACTGTAGTATTGTACATATTTGCTTAATTAAGTCAAATTTTGTTGACCTAATTATTTCTATAGGAACCTCATCATTATTCTCCTCCTTTCTTCTCTCTTGTTTGTTATAAATTGGAAAAAAAAAATGAAATGATGGACAAGATCCAAATAAAAAAAAATAAATGAAAGAGATAGGAAGTGAGGGGGAGGGGGGGGGGAGGAGTGTGTGGAGAGTAGATGACTTATCTTTTTTTTTTTAATTTACTACATTCAAAACAAATTGGGAAAAGGGTCTGATATACCCCTCAACTTTGTCATTTGGAGCTGATATACCCCTCGTTATGAAAGTGGCTCATATATGCCCTTCCCGTTATACAAACGGCTCACATATACCCCTGCCGTTACAAAATGGCTCACATATACCCTTCATTTAACGGAAGTTAAAAAAATGAGTTTTAAATTTATATTTATTACTTTTAATTTTTTTAAGAAATTATTTAGGGGTATATATGATTCTTCTATCAAAGTTCAAGGTATATTTTAATTTTTTTAATACATAAATTATTTTTTGACTTCTTTTATTATAATTATTTGAGTTTCTTATTCTTATTTTGTTTTTTTCTTTCATTCCTTTGTTTAAAGAAAAAAAATTTAAACTATTTTTTGTCTATATTGTAATTTGATTTTTGTATTCGAAGAAAAAAATTTGGCCATCTACAATAAGTTTTACAAGAATATTAGTGAAACATAAATAAGTTTGATTATCAAAATAATAATTCTAAATTAGTCATTGAAACAAAAAAAAAGTCAAAAAAATATGTTAGACGAGGATTAAATTTACTCATATGGGATTATGTATTGTAGAAAAAAATAATAAAAAGTTAGATTAAAATTATCTTTTTCTTCATTTCCGTTAGAGGAAAAGGGTATATGTGAGCCATTTGTTTATAAGTAGGGGTATATATGAGCCACTTTCATAACAAGGGGTATATCAGCTCCCAATGACAAAGTTGAGGGGTGTATCAGACCCTTTTCCCAAACAAATTTAATCTTGTGAGCTCATATATTAAGTAATTTCAAAATATTTAAACAGAAGAGGGCCTAAGATGTCCTTAAACTATGAGATTTGTTAAAATATTGTTCTCCATCCACCTTATGAGTATGATCCATTAAACATAAGGGTATTTTTGTGTCAAAAGATTAACGTCAGGGGTATTAAGAACCCAAAGGTGGATGTAGGATAATTTTATACTAATTCAAATAGTCGAGGGACATTTTAGACCCTTCTCCGTATGGTATAAAAATTTAGCATAATTTTTTTAAAAATCAAATAATAAATTTTTCTAGCATTTAAAAACTTGAAATATTTCTCTACTTATCAAGTCAGTGCAAATTGTATGATCAATTACAATAACTTAAATTATTTATATATTTAGAAACATTTGTGGCCAAATGACACCAATTTACTGTTATAGTTTGTTTCTCTTTTCCATTTTCAATCAATAGACGAACCAAAGCTTTAAACTATTGGTTTTTATTTTTTATTGTTATCATTGCGAAAGAAAAAAAAATGACATTATCATCTCTTTAGGAGAAAAAATAATGATACTCTATTTTTTTCTTTTTGTATTTATCTATTTTAGCTGTTAATTTTGACAAATCAACAGAGGCCAATTAATTTTTTTTAATTCATCCACTTCATCATTAATAGGGTAAATTGGTAAAGTCATTGTGTCAACCATTGCTTTCTTAATAGATATGTCAATTTAAAATTAGATAAGTAAGTAGAGACAGAGAGAATAGAGAACTAGAAAATATAGGAAGTGGAAAAAGAATGAAAGAAGAACCCAGCCAACAACAATAACACATTAATTTAGAGAAAGAACCAAACAATCTTAATAGCTTAGTTGGTTACCTGTTAGAACGATTACTTTATTAGAGAGAAATTGATTTTCGCTTTATAATTTGCTCTTAATTTTCCCTAACCCATTTTTTTTTTCCGAAAAAAGTCTACCAAGCTCTAAAAAACGGGTATGGGTGAAAGTATTATTTTATTGATAATATTAAATTTAATTATTTAATTTATTTTTATGTCCAAATTTACCTCCAACTTATTCAAAATAATATCTCATATTTATTCTCCATTTGCTTTTGGTATCAAAAATATCTTGTTGATCTATTATTTGGACCACAAACGCTTCCAAACTAACGAATATTCACATTAATTACTTATTAGATCGCTGATATGACAATCCAACATCACAACAAAGAATCAAAATTAACTTTGAACTATTGAAGAATAAAGCTTAGTTTTACTCTCCATTTGTTTTGGTACAAGTAACATGAAAAGGACTATAGGGTCGTTTGGTTGGAAACTAATTATTACAGGATAAGTTATTCAGATAACTTATCTCATCATGTATATGAGGTAACTTTGTATCACTATGTTATAAATGGTGGGATAAATTATCCCAAACATGTTAACCAAACAAAACATCTAAATTTTATCTCAGGACTATTTTTTTATCCCATAACTATTTATGCTTATCCCTCACATAAACGAGCCACAAGTGCAACACAAAGAGAAATGAAGAGGATATATTTTTTACAAGGTTTTGACGTATTGTATAATGTAAAGTTATAAACTCAAAGTTAATGTGAAAGTGTAAATTAAAGTCTAAAGGGCAAAGGCAGTAGTAACCAATAAGGTACTGAAATTAATATTTAATATTTATGTAAGAAAAAAATCGTAAACTATTACAATCTTAATGAGTTATCGATTTATCCAATAACTCAATATTATAAAACCAAAATCAAATCGATAACCATATTTATTTAATTTTTTTTATAAAATCACTAAAACCTCATTAGTCTAATAACTCAATAACTGTATACAACGAATAAATTCATTCAAATGTATCATTATTTCAATTGTATTAAAAAAACTGTATTCTGTATCAATTATATTTGTATTTGTATGAATACAATATGCATTCATCCTCACTGTCAATTGTATTTGTATCCAATCAAAGAGATGATGAAAATGATTATATTTGTTGTATTTGAATATAATTGATACAAAATAAACAAAGAATACAATGCAAAATAAATATAAATACGATTTGTTGTATTTCAAATACAATTGATACTAAATAATCAATAATACAATGCAAAATAAATACAAACTACAATCCTCTCTCCTCCCTCTCTTGCTCGCTTCTCTCCTCCCTCTCTCGATATCGCTCGCCTGTCCCCTTACTCAATAGATATGCTCGCCTCTCTCGATTTCGCTCGCCTTTCTCCTTACTCTCTCGATCTCGCTCACCTCTCCTCTTAATATGATGTACTGATTTTGATACAAATCAATTTATCTTTGTATTCTTTCCTTCGCAATTAGTAAAAAATACACTCTCCTAGATCTAGCTCGCCTCTTTCCTTTCTCATCTCTTATCATTGTGCTATTATTCGTAATTAGCAAACTAAAGTTATAGAATACATACTGTTTGCTATTTTTGAAAGTTTTCCCTTATTTAACTTGCAAAAATACCATGAAACTATTTAAAAATCATTTTAGTTTAAATGCACTTAAATATGCCCTTATTGGTTACTCTCTTTGCCTTAATTTTAATTTGGATACAGAGAGAGAAAGAGAGAGGAAGGAGAGGCAAGGGAGAGAGGAAAAAAGTTTACTATAAAAATAATATATTATTCTTTTAAAAATATTTTTAAATTATAGCTATTTTTTATAAATAAATTGCTAATTTTAACTAGTCTCATAATTTTCCCCTAAAAATGCTTATAAATCCTTAGCTTTAAGTTAAAATAACAAAAATAAGTTAAAACTCAAAGACTTGTGACTTTATTATGTCAAAGCTAAACGGACTTCGTAGGCAGATCTAAAAAATTAAATGGCAGCTACAACAACTCCTTTTATTAGCCTTATCAAACTACCTCATGTATGTACAATTACTAAAATACCCAACGAGGACAAATTGTTGCATATGATTAGCAAATCTTGTGACAACAAAAAAATTAAACAAGCCCCATAGCACGGTAGAGCTATCAAAAAAGGATGGTCCAACTTCATCGGGTCCAAGCCTCGTGGGTCAAGAAATTCGAAGGGGCTAGGGTGGGTTGGTCCTTCATTTGGAAGGACCTAAAAATGCTTAATTCAATCCTAGAAGGGCCGAGGGCTGGGGCGGGCTAACCCTTCTTTTTTTCAAACTTATAATTCTATAATATCAAGAAAATGTAAATATTTTCAAATCAAATATGACAAACAATGGTGTTGTTTCAATAATACTAGCAACAAATTTGTAATTAGCATGTACCTCGCCTACCAGATACGCGAGCGAAATAAGACAGTGACAAGAAAGATGAGGGAAAGCAAGGGCGCAAAATTTGTCTATGTATCCTAGATACATATGAATCACTTGGATAGAGTGTATCTAGAAAAAATTAACCTAATTTTGAGTCCATATATTCCGAGATACATGTATCTGGATGTATCAAAATCTAATAAGATTCATAATATTACAACATAGTGTGTATTAAGTAATTAAATTATATACTAGTAAGATTATTTTAAGTTACCCTTAAATAAAAAGTTGTGACTCATGGACCGACTCGGCCTGAATCAAGCCTTAAGGATCAAAGACTTATATGAATTGGACTTATAAGTCCTTATTTTAAATGAATTTGAAAAATTCTTTCATAACCCCACCCTAATAACAAGTTGAATCGGACCGATCTCAGAAGCTAAGTTCATTTTGACAGCTCTAAAAACAAGATATCAAATTGAAAACGCGATCCTCTTGGTGAAACACGATATCAAAGAAAAAACCTAACAAAAGAGTTCTTTGATTACAACTAAGATAGATTTGGTTCAATTAATTCACCCCTAATAAATTGAAAATTAATTTCCAGCTGGACACAGATTGACAAAGACCCGTGTATACACTTATTCCCTTTTCTTAGTAAGTAAAGTAATATTCCTATATTTTAATTAATAAAACGTTGTGAACGATTTTCTTGTTTAAACATGGCAATTGTGGTAACTACCTCTGGCATTCATCACGTATTAAATGTGCATTAATTGGAGGGACCATGACAATTGGGTCAATTGTCTTTTTGGCATTTAGAACCTATTGAATTTGCATTATTTGCATGGATTTGAAGCTATCCCATTAGTTGAAAAACAAGGAAAAAAATTTTGGCAAGAAAATATGATCAGAATTTGGTCGGAATAATATTTTACTTATATTATTTTATGTTTTTATATATTTTTATCATTTTAACTTTAATATCTTTTAACTTAAAAAATTAAAAAAAAAGATTAGTTCATTTTAAAATTGTAGATTTTTTAATTTTCTGGCCATTTAGCATTACCCGAAAAATAATATCTCCCATCTATCTTTACTTGTCTAATATTCCTTAATAGGAATTATCCCTCTATATATTACTTCTTAAGAAGTATGTCAAATATAAATAACAAGTAAAGATGAACGAAATAAGTAATTAAATCTCTTTTAAACCCTAGATATAATCATCCCCTATATATTCACGTGAAAGAACAAAAATGGAAATATAAAAGTATAGAGTAACTAAGTTGTGTTCCATTATAAATAATGCAAATACACATCATGAGCAATTTTAAAGCATGTTAGGTAAGAATCACTTGTTCATATAGGGTAAGACCCACCATCGCATAAATGTGTTAGAGCAACTTTCAGTAGTTGAAGGCAACTTGTTTTTTGTTTTAATTGTCATAGACTGTCATGTTAGGTTCAATGGCAAGTATAACGTTTTAAGAGTAATGTGGTCCAAAAAGTAGATAGAAATTTTGATGTTAAAAAAACAATGCGTAAATACGATCTATTTTGAAAAGTTAAAAGGATATTCTTTTTATTCTTTTTTCATTTTTTCTACGAAAAAGGGTCATATTTATTTTTATACTCTTAAAAAGAGACTATACTTTTTTGATATATTTATTTTTACTATCAAACTTTGGATCATATTTGTTCTTGAACAACTAAGTATTATGTCATATTTTTTACATGGTGATTACATGACACTCATATTTGGATATATTTTTTTATTATAATTAAAAAATTATTTCCTATATGATATTTTATCCAACCCACTTAATAAAACTCGACCAGCCCAAATTTAAAAACCCGTTAATCCTAACTCCTTACATAGCTCTATGGAGTACACAATACCTATCTGGGTGTATATGTGAAATACTGGAAGGAGTAGATAGAGCAACAAATGACCATTGGAATGCCTATTGCCCTGTACATTGCTTTGGCAAGTAAGGGAGCATTTTGCCTATCTGTTTCAATTTCCTCTGAGCTTGAAGATCCCTCGGGGATTGGCTTAAAATCAAAAATTTGTTGAGTGAAAGTACTAACTAGCAGAGGAGCAAATCTAACTAGGTCTTGAAACATCGTTTTAGAGTATAAATGCTCGTTCATGTAGTGGAGTTAGGATTAACGAGTTTTTAAATTGAGTGGGTCGGATAAAATATTAAAGAGGAACTTTCACATATAGCCACTTAAAAATAGCCTAATTACTCTTCATAGCTATAATTTGATAATTACAATTCGTAGATACATGTTATATGGAGGAGAGAGGCGAGTGAGATAGGGAGAGAGAGGAGAGAGGCGAGCATGAAAGGGAAAAGAGTGAGAGAAAGGTGAATTGTATATGTATACCGGTTAAATAATTGTATATTATACATATGTATTTGTATATATGACAAGCAAGATTGGGAGAGGGAACAGAGAAGCGAGTGAGATTGGGAGAGGGAGGAAAGAGGCGAGTAAGAGAGGACAGAGAGTGGGAGAGAGGTATACTGTATATGTATATCAGTTAGATTATTGTATATTATACATATGCATTTGTATATATGGCAAACGAGATTGGGAGAGAGAGGAGAGAGGAGAGCGAGAAGGGGAGAGAGTGGGAGAAAGTTGAGTTGTATATGTATATCGCTTAGATAATTGTATATTATACATATGTATTTGTATATTTTAGCGAATTATACTTATACAAATGTGACTAATTATACAAACTCGAAGTCAACTCACGTAATTAATGTATAATGTTAGTCGCGGGTGGTAAGTATAGCTATGATGATTAATTAAGTAGTATAAGTTTGTTTATACCCGTAATTTTGCCAATATTAAATAGAAAGTAAACTTTTAATTATAATAAAAATATATCTATGTGGGGAAAATATGACCCTTTTTCGTTTTTTCTAAAACACAACAAAAATTCAAAGATATATATA
>NC_028643.1:67476958-67478226 GCF_001406875.1 Solanum pennellii | reverse complement strand
TATATATATATATATATATATATATAAGAATAAGAATAAACTATAGTTGTTAAGAACATAGTGAAATGTCTATTTGTTAGAGAAATTTTACCTTCAAAAATCATAAGTCTAACTTGGGTCTATCACCTCATGAATGCTCTGTTCTCTTATTTAACACATATATTTAGTTTTCTCTAACACAATGACACATCGACATCAACTCTATTCTGGTTAAAATATAACCTAACTCATCCTGACTAGTACCTATCCCTCTACATTCTATCCACGAACTCTCTACAACATTATTATTCCTTAGTCTACTCATAAAGGAACTTATGATTTATACTTTACCGGGTGCATGACTAAAAGCATATCATTTGACTCATCACTATCTCCCTTCCTTAGATTATTGAACATTTGCATGTTTTCATCTAACTCTGGGCACTTTTACTACTATTGTTTATAACCTCATAACATACTATCTCTTTGGGTGAAAACACTACCCAAGTTCCACAACACCTCCTTATAAAGATCTCAAATGAAACAAGGTTTAGAGATGAGAGTATATCTCACTTTTAGCTCAAACGTACGATTCACATGGAAATGAGTCCATTTTTTCAAATCTCAATAGTTAAACTCAATCAAAGGCTTCTCTCAAGCTCCTCTACAGTTTCATGACTTTCTCAAGATTTTTATTGAGAGTTACTCATCGATAAAGATCTGACTTTGCTTTCCAACAAATCGTGAGTATGAGGCGTAATTGACTGAATTTTATAAACACATGAGTTAGAGTAAGTTTCTTATGGCACAGGTCTATTGCACGATTTAGAGTATGAAAAAAATAAAAAGTTTTCTTAAACGTATATAGTTTCTTATTTATAAAGGGACCCTCACAACCATAAATAAGATCATACCGACACAACTTCATTGACACCCTAGGATACTTCAACTATTTGCTCTGATACCAAGTTTATCACAATTCGAGCCTACACCTTGGACATGGCCGACATTGGAGAACCATTGTTGGTCCCCAAGTATGTCACGACCCAAAACGAGCCGCGAGTGGCACCCACACTTATCTTACTAGGTGAGCGAACCAACAATCTAAACCCCAACGTTTACCAGTATATAAATTTTGAATAGTAAATAAAATGCGGAAGATCCAAAACTCATTAACGAAATCAATTAAATAAACTTCTAAAGTATAATACTTATCATCCCCAAAATCTGGAAGTCATCACATCAAGAACATCTATCCTCAAATTACTAAGTCTAAGAGTATTTAAGAA
>NC_028643.1:67458277-67469811 GCF_001406875.1 Solanum pennellii | reverse complement strand
AACGAAGGCCCTCGACGGTCCGTCGTGCCTATGACGGTTCGTCCTACTTGTCGTCGAGGGTAATGAGAAGAGTAGCAGAAGAAATTACACAAGTATGGGACGACGGAATCCATCACGGGCCGTCGTGACCATGACGGTCCGTCGCGTGGTCCGTCGACCCAGTCAGTTTTTATCAAAATAATTTTACTGCTCGAACCTACTAAACAGGTTGTTACAAAGTAAAACCTCATCCTGACTGACTACAAGCGGAAAACTAACTCAAGCAATAAAAGCTTAAAACTGAATTAAATTCCTTAAAACTCAAATACTCAACTTCATAAAGTCTGGAAAGTACTCGACATAAATATTTATAGATTGTAAACAACTCAAACAAAGAAAATACGGTAAGACTCCTCAGCTACAACTATCTATGAAGCCTCTACTATTACAGAAAGATATCAGGACAAGACTCACGACATCCTAACAAACTGAAAAGTATATATGGAACCCCCGAAAGTAAGGAGACTCAACAAAGCTAATTGGAACTGTAAATGGTATCAACAGAGCGACTGTTGATGACCCTAAACACATGAATCTATATCATAAAAGATGTAGGTTGAATGACGTCTGTACATTGAATGTACGAGCATGTAAGGAAAGCTCTGAAACATAAATATAAGCTTGAATTGATAAAAAAGAAGACATATTCACCTTGTCTCAACTCAACTCAAGCATACTCAACTTAACTCAATAATACTCAATTCAACTCAATATGAAATCAATGATAATAAGACGCAATGTATAAAGCTTTCTAAACAGTGGAAAAAAACCCACGATGTATAAAAATACAATAATATAATATTTATTCATATATGAGAGATTCTCTAACAAGCAACCATCACTATGAGCTATGTGATGATACATCGTCTCACCCAC
The DNA here is from genome assembly GCF_001406875.1 of Solanum pennellii. Classification (NCBI taxonomy): domain Eukaryota; kingdom Viridiplantae; phylum Streptophyta; class Magnoliopsida; order Solanales; family Solanaceae; genus Solanum; species Solanum pennellii. The sequence continues at coordinate 67,468,896 of NC_028643.1, read as the reverse complement.
ACTGCCAAAACTGTTATATACCTTGTCGGGGTATAGAACTCCTCAACTGAGTTAACATCCAAAAAAAGAACGAAGACAAATTATTTTTTAAAAAATAAAAATATTTTTATCTTTCTCTCTTTCACCATAAGATCTTGCCGCACCATTTCTTCACAAGAATACATCACTATTTTTTCTCAATCTTCTTATCACTATACTATTAATTTTTTAGATGTAGAATTAACCCTTCATTTTTAATTTTTTGTCGAAAAAAATGGAGATCATTATCACGGTTCTTTATTGGAAAATAGACATCATTATCTATGTCTATTTTGCTGGAAAAAATGTTGTCTGAACAAATGAAGATCATTATTTGAAGAGAAAATGGTCTAAAATCCCTCCAATCTATACCCGAAATTCAAACTACACACTCCAACTTCACGGGTGTCCTATCACCCCCCTGATTTGTTTAAAACAAGAACTATTACACCCCTAAAACGTCATAACCACATCTTTGCTAATGGGTGAGACTCACTCTCTATAGAAAATTTTATTTATTTTTTTTAAAAATTTCTTTTTCCTTTTTGACTTATTATTTAAAAACAATTTATTAATGTCAAAAGGTCAAAGTTTATGGATGTATTTTGGATCTTCAATTTGAAACATGTTGATAACATAGATGGTTGTTAATTATTTGAAACTGAATACATTGAGTTTGATTGGATTTATGATTGTGATTTTCAAATTTAAAGACACGCCCGAAATTATATGGAAATCGACGAGCTTGAAACTCCATTAAAATTAGTTTCAAAGCTTGAGCTAACAATTCGATTTGCCACAAACGAGCACCGTTTTGAGTGGGTAATATATCAAAAGGTTGGAAAGGTTGAGAGAAGCTTATTATCTTAAATTTAAGGCAGTTTGAAGATTATTAGGGTGATTTTACATCAAATTTCAGAGTAATGGAATGAAGAAAATGAAGAACAGACGCTAACTTTTCAGATGCGTAGGAAAAGGACAAGTTATTAAAATTAGTCGTGGATCTGTTGGGTATTAAATATAAGATAAAAAATTATTTTAATATTAAAAGTCTATTGAAGAAAATCATTTGGGTGTTCATGTATTAAGCTTATCCAAGCTTAATTTGCTTTGATCTTTTTTAAAAAAATTGGAGCATTAATCAAAGATTTTTGATATATAGTTCTTGATTATGAAGAGTAATGGATGAAATTGCTATAAACGATTTTGGTGTATCAATTAATGTAGTGATAGGAATGATTTCAAGATGGTGAAGAACTTTGGTGGTGTCATAGATTTGATTTATGTTGTTGTGAAGAAGAAAGAAAATTAATTAAAAAAAAAACTAAAAATACACATATTTATTATTTATGTTGGTTTTCACTCTCTTCGAGAGAGTGAGATTAAGACTGGTCAACGGAACGGGACGTACCGGTACCGTTCCGGTTCGTCCCGTTTCGGTTGCCTACGGAACGGGACGGGATAGTCCGAACCGGTATACGGAACGGGACGGAACCGTGATTTCGTACCGGTGTACCGGTACCGGTTCATTCCGGTTACGTTCCGTTCCGGTCCGATTCCGGTCCGGTTTACTTAATATATATTAATTTTTTTATATTTTATATAATTTATATTTATATTTTCTATAAATTATATTTTATATAAATTATATTTTATATTTTATATTTTATATTTTGTATAATTTTTATATATTTTATATATTTATTTAAAGCTGCCCTGCCCGGCTGCCCGCCCCTGGCCCCCTGCTGTCCTGCAGTCTGCACTCTGCAGCTTTATGAAAAGCTGCACTGCTGTCTGCTGCAGCCCCCGCCCCCAGCCCCGATTTTGGCCTTCCCTTTTCCCAAGTCCCAACGGTCATTTTAAAACGGAAAAAATTAAAACGGCTATTTTTTTGTTTTATAAATCAGAATTGATTTCTAAAAATTATATATACAAAGTTACAACTTACAAACATAAGTTTGAGACTTGAGAGAATATATATTTTCATTCATATTTATAAGATTTAGCGATTACGGATTATAAATTCTAAAATTTCAAATTTTCAATATTCAATTCAGTTCTAAATTCTTAATATCATTTGGTCATTTTGGTGTATTTCGGAGGAGGAATCTTCTTCAAATTTCAAGTTTCGACATCAATATTTTAATTTTCATTTTAATCGTTTGTTCTTACACAAACGTTTGATAACTTCGTTCCACTCTCTAATCTTATATTTATTTTTTGTATTTATTATTTGTAACTTGTAAGTTGTTCTTGTTATATTATTGTTCTTGTTAAGTTTCGTAGAATCAGTAAAAAATTTAGTTAAAAAAACTAATAAAGGTGCTAGTTCATCTAAATCTAAAATTCTTCTTGTTAGAATGAATACAGATGAATTTACGCATGTGAATGAAACTAGTTTTTCCCGTCCCGGTCCTATAAATATTAATTCGGATACTCCTATGATTCCCCATGAACTCTATGAAAGACATTATGGTATTAATCAAGAAAATGAAGAAGTGGAAATGGATGAACAATTAAATTTAGATGAAGAAGTAGATTTAGATGATACACCGACTAGCCCCGACCTCAATAGTATAGGTGCTGAAGCTCCACCTCCGGTTGGAACTACTCGTCCCCCTATTATTCCAACTAGAAGTAAGACCAAGGTATACAACGTTCTTTAAAATCACATGTGTGGAAATTTTATTATTTGAATGAAGAAAAAACTTTTAGTATATGTAATCTTTGTAAACAACATTTTAAATATACATCTGGTGGGACTGGAGGTTCAACGGGGGGATTAAAAAAACATTTGATTAACAAGCATAGTAAAGAGCGGTTTGCATATATGTCTTCTCTTGAAGTTGTTGAAAAAATTGTAATGTTGAAGCATCGGCTAGAGGATCAAATATGGTTCAAAGTGAATTAAATACTTCGAACCCAAGTGGTCCTCTTACACATCGAACCTATAACAAGGATCGTGATCGTGAAAACTTTGCTAAAATGGTTGTTGTTTGTGGTTTACCTTTTAGTTTTGGAGAACATCCGGGTTTTATTGCATATATTCGTGAAAATATAATCCTAGTTATAAAGGTTTATCAAGAAGCATGGTAAAAAAAGATATTTTTGAATTTCAAGAAAAACATTGTCAATATTTAGTGCCTATTTTGAACTAATGGATTGTAGAGTTGCTATTACTACTGATATGGGTCGTAGTCCTAATGGTTTTGATTATTTAACTGTTACTGTGCATTGGATCGATTATAATTGGAATTTACAAAAAAGAATTATTGGTTATAAAATTTGTCAAAAGAAAAAAACCAGAATTTATATTGCTACTACTGTGTTGGAAATTTTAGATTTTTTCGGCCTTTGTGATAAAGTCGTTAGTATTACTTTAGATAATGCTTCTGCTAATTTAAATTCTATTAATATGCTAGAACCTAGACTTTGTCCTATTAGTAAATATGTTTTTCATGTTAGATGTGCCGCGCATATATCAAATTTGGTTGTTAGTGACGGTGTGAAATTATTTGAAAATAGTTGTGATAAAATTGATAATGCTTGTTTTTTACATTTTTCATATGAATAGTAGTAGTAGAATTAATCAATTTAAAGAACTTTGTAATGCATTTAAACTTTCGTTTAGAAAAGTTCCGAAGCATGTAAAAACGAGATGGAATTCCTTTTATGATATGCTTGAAGTTGCTTATGCATATAGGCAACCTATTAATACGCTATTTAATAATCATAATGCTTATCCTGAATTAAAACTTAATGATAGTGATTGGGATGAAGTAAATGAACTTAGAATATTTTTGAAATCATTTTATGATGCTACTAAAATTTTTTCTGGAATATATTATCCTATTATTTCTGAAATTTTAATACACATATGTGAGATTTCATCTATTTTTTCTGATTATAAAACAAATACTTTATTTACCTCTGCTATTGAAGTTATGATTACAAAATTTAAGAAATATTTTTTTCCTATTCCTCAAATTTATTTAACTGCAATTCTTTTCAACCCCGAATATAAAGAATATGGTGCAAAAGCTTTAGTTGAATGCATTTATCAGAATTTAGATATTCAACCTGAAGAAGAACCTGATTTGGTAACATGTCAAAATAGTATAAAATTCTTTGCTAAAGAAATGTATGATAAATATTCATTCTTAGATAATGTTGAAAATCCTTAAATGTCTATGAATCAAGTAGGTGCTCATGGACGAGTGAAACATAAACTTGGTCTTGACTCTTCTAATAAATGTGAATTTGTAAATATCTTGAACAAGGTACGGATGATATTACAAAAGATGAAGGTATACCGCAACTATTGAACTGGTGGAGGAATCGTGGAACTCAATTTCCAAAACTTAGTAGGATGGTGAAGGATGTGCTTGCAATTGAAGGATCATCAGTAGCTTCGGAGGCAGCTTTCAGCGCGGCAAGATTTCAAATTGGAGACCACAAATATTCGTCAGCAGAAGACAGCTTGGAGATATCAGTGTTATTTGGAGACTGGATAAATGCTGAGCGTAGAAATCAAGGACTTCCAAAGTTAGATAGTCAATTTGAACTTTTCATAGATTCAGCTATTGGATGTGGTAGTGATGATGCATCGAACTTCAAGATCGTCAACGAGCTTTACCAAGACCAGAAGTTGATTACAATCAATCCATAGCTGAGTTAGAAAGAGGATTTACGGGACTATACAACTATTAGTATTACATTCGAGACTTAGTTGAAACAGAACATAGTGTTATAGCTATAGAGTGGCAAACAATCAGTTTTATGAAAAAATGCAGAGAACCTGTTAGAACAGACTGCGACGCAAGGTTCTCCAAATTCAGGTATCAATGTAAAAATCTTTGATGCGGAGTCAGGTAAGTTTCTATCAGCTCAATAACTTTCCTTCAAATTCAAGAATTCTCCTAGTAACGAGACTAGTACTAAGGCCCCCCCTACACTGCTTCCCACCTCAAATACTCCTAAATTCCATCACGATCCTATCAAAAGTAGTCGAATTCCCGACTCTTCATATTCTCTTAAAACAACTAATGCTTTTTATGCACTTAATAATTCATTAGATTCGCCCGAGATGACTGTTAAGTTACCATCTCCCCTGGGGAAACCCCATAATTCTAGCCGTAATTCACTTTCCAACGCTTCGATACACTCTATGGATTCGTCCATGGATAATTCGACAACTGTGCTAGACGTGTCCCACAGCCATAAATAAACTTATTCTGTTATTTCTAATACTCTAAAAATTTTATCCCAGTGCCACGTATCTACTCTTAGGGCTGAGCTGTCGTTTCCATTAGTAACACCCTTTGGTTTTGATAAACAATTGGCGGATCCTTGCATCCAAGTGTCCATGCAATCCGCCATGCAATATCCTTCTAAAAATCTCTCGCTTCCTCAAGAAAATCGCACAGCCAATACAAATACCCCTATATCTTTTGAAAAGGATTCACCATCATTGTTGTTTAACCAAAATATTTTACATAATCCTTTATATAATCATCAGCATGTTGAGGCCATTTTAAATCAGAATATCCCCTTGCCTCATCCTCTACTCCGTCTGACTTTCAATGCAATGAACAGTTCAATTCCACCTCCTCCACAGAGCCCTCATCAACCCCTACTGTTGTTTCACAACCTGTTCACCCTCAACACCAACCTCAATCTCTAGTAGAGTTGGCACTCGAGTGTCATGCTATGATTTTCTCAATGGACATTCACGGAGTCGAAACAGTAATAGTGATAAAAAACCAGAACTTCCTAGCGCAGCTAGTTTCAGAGGGCATGAAACTAGCCTGGAGAATTTCATGAATCTCTCCAGAATAGTGAACCCAACGGGTTCCCTGGTCACATCTGCAACCCCCACTTTATTCCACTCTCTACAACAACTTTGGAATCTACCAGCTCACTTCAACCCTCAAGTGGGACACTATCCACCTCTCCCATTCTTTACACCCATGGATCTGGTGAATGTTATCCCACTGTTCTTCCCATGGCAACTTGTATCAGTGCAGGGTCAAGATTTTCTGACCCCGTTCATGCCACCTCACCAAAATCCACCTCAAACACTACCTTAAAGCTTGATCATAACCCCAAGGGGACCAGAGGAGCCTCCACTAGGGATCATTCACCGAAATCTCAAGCCTAAGAAACGCAGCCCTTATGATTTTTCCAGAGAACGAGGACAAAAAACACATCCACATTTGTCATATCGCACTAATAAAATGCTCATTCGATCTATGCCCAATCCTGTACAGTGCCATAGCGAAATATGCAGTAGTAATGACTCCAACTATGAGGGAGAGTCAGTTCCTACCAAGGAACTACCTTGTCTCCTCAAACCCGATAACCAACTTGTGCCAAATGAATAAACCTACTTGTTTTATTGTCTGGAACTCACGTGATGCAAATGGGGATAATCTCAAAAGGAATTTCAGGGAGCTTATTAACAATCATAATCCATGCTTGGTTGCTCTTCTAGAAACCAAGATGGAAAGCCATCTTAGTATTAAGAATTATTTTGGATTTGATGATTATCTAGAGGTTCCCTGTTGGTAATTCTGGAGGGATTATCCTTTCATGGATTTCTAGCATGATATTGTTAATCACATTCGTAAATCTTCCCAAGAGCTTTATGCTATGGTCCAGGTTAATCTGAATCATACCCTTTGCACTTTAAGTATTATTTATGCTAGTAATATAGTTGCCACTAGAAAACGTTTATGGGACAACCTGTACTCCTTGTCTCGAACTATTAATAACCCATGGTTGGAAGCTGGTGACTTCAACGATATTCTTAGTCAAAGAGATAAATGGGGAGGTATTTCTTATATTCGTAAAAATATTTTTAGAAATTGCATTGACGAGTGTCAACTTCTAGATCTTGGCTTTAAGGGTCATAGGTATACTTGGTCCAATCTTCGAAGGAGCCCTGGTTTGATTCTAGAGAGACTAGATCGTTATTTTATTAATTCTAATTGGTTAGATTATTGTCCTAATGCCTCGGTTATTCACTTACTTAAAACTCATTCTAATCATAACCCTCTTAAAATTAATCTGTCTAATAAGTTCGTTCTCCCTCATCACAAACCTTTCCGATTAGAAAGCTTTTGGTATCGCCATCCTGACTTTAAGAATTTAGTTTATCAGTGTTGGCCTGATCTCTCCTACATAGAAGCATATCATCTCTTAAAGAAAAAAGTTACTTTTTGGAGCAAAGAGCATTTTGGAAATATTTTTAAGCAAAAGAAAATTCTGCTTGCTAGGCTATCGGGTATCCAAAATTCTGCTAGCTACCCCGTCAGCTCTTTCCTACAAAATCTTGAGAGAACTCTCTCTCAAAAATACAGTAACATCCTTAAAACAGAAGAAGACTACTCCAAGATTCGTTCTAGGATTGACTGGCTTAATAATGGAGATGTTAATACGAAATTTTTCCACATCTCAGTCTCCAATAAAAGAAGGAATAATAGAATCTCTCATTTTCAGGATGATGTTGGGAATTGGATTACTGATTGTAACCAAATTATTTCTCATACCAAGCATTATTTCCAATCCATGTTTACAACAAATCTTTACAATACTGAACTCAGAAATACTTTCAATGCTACACCCAGTTTCCATAACTTGGATCTCTCATGTGTAAACCTTCCTCTTCAAAACCATGAAATTACTCGTGGCATCTTCTCCTTTAAACATTTCAAAGTACCAGTCCCCGATGGTTTTCATCCATATTTTTACCAGAAGCATTGGTCTATACTGAGTAACTCGGTAACCACCTTCTGTCATCAAATTTTTCGATCGCATTTCATTCCAGAAGCTATTAACATTACGTATCTATGCCTCATTCCTAAGTTCCCTAACGCGAATAACCTTAAAAATTTCCGGCCTATTGGACTTTGTAACACCATCTATAAGACCATTTCTAAAATAATTTTAAATCACCTTTCTAGAAAAACTTATTGGTCCCTTCCAATTTAGCTTTCTAAGGGGCCGACGAGCTAGTGATAATGCTATGCTCATTCAGGAAATCCTAACTCATTTATAGGAAAGAAGGGAAGCAGGGGCATTTTATGCTTAAAATTGATCTAGTAAAAGCTTTCGACCGTCTTGAATGGTCCTTTGTATATAGAACTCTCCTCTATTTTAAATTCCCTCCTAGTATCACCAAACTCATTATGAGTTGCGTTAGTACTAGTAAAATCGTTATCCTTATTAATGGATCGACTACTGACTATTTCTATCCTTCTAGAGGCATCCGTCAAGGTGATTCTATCTCGCCCTACATCTTTATCCTTTGCATGGAGCTTCTTTCCAAATACATATCCTACCAAGTAGATACCTTAAATTGGGACCCTATTACTCTTAGTAGGAATGGTCCACTTTTTTCCAATCTCTTTTTTGCGAATGACCTCACAATTATGGCCAAAGCTAATACCAAATTAGTGAACAACATTCGCCATTCCCTATCTATTTTTTGTCGTCTTTCGCGACAAAAGATAAATTATCAAAAATCCAAAGCCATCTTCTCTGTTAACTGTACTACTTCTTTTAGAGAAGAGGTCCTTCTTAATCTTGGCATAAAAAGCTCAAGCAATTTTGGAAAACACTTGTGTTTCCCCATTTTCCATAAAAATCCTAGAAGCCATGACTTCTAGTACATCCTTGACAATATGAATTGTAGACTTTCCAACTTGAAATTCAATTTTCTCAACTACGCGGGTCGAATCACATTAGCTAGGTCTACTCTTAATGCGATTCCTTCTTATCCTATGCAATATTTATCCCTTCCTACAAAAACTTTCCATGCCATCGATAAAATTCAGTGTGATTTTATCTGGGGAAATACAAATAATCAAAAAAAGATGCACTACATTAACTGGGATACTATCACATCTCCTATAAATCATGGTGGGCTTGGACTCCATAAGGCAAGTGACAAAAATAAGACTCAGCTTGCTAGTTGACTTGAAGGATGATCTCTCATCCGAACTCCATTTGGGCGAGAGCTTTTGCTGATAAATACAAGCCTAATGTTCCCATATCTACTCAATCTTTTGTTTGGAAAAATATCATAAAACGTAGTTCTAATTGTTCTCTAGGTTAACCTGGAAACTAGGTACGGGAAAATCTCTTAACCTTTGGACTACTAGATGAAATCCTACATCCCCCCCCCTCTTCGATCACTTGTCCAAGGGCCTCTTCCACTCCACGAAAGTATGCTCATGGTTGCTGACCTCTGGAATGGACGAACATGGGAATGGAGCATACTCTCCTTTACTTTTGATGACAATATTATTTCCTTGGCTAGGTTAATTTCTCCCACTACCGACCTACAAGTTCTGATATTCCCTACTGAGCCCAAATTCTACTGGTCTCTTTACAAGCAAATCAACTTACCAGCTTATCAAACTCATAAGAAATCCTACCTTAAATTTTGATTTTTCTTGGATATGGTCTTTAAAAACTCTTAACAAAATTAAATTCTTCCTCTGATTGTGCTCTCATAATAAGCTTCCCTGTAAAGCTTATCTCAATCGCTCATGCTTACCTATTGATATCAATTGCTCCACTTGTCACCAGGTTATAAAATCTCCTACTCACATTTTCTTTGACTGTAGTATTGCAAAGAAATTTTGGCTAGACTTAGGTCTCAATCTCCATTTTATAAGTAGTCAACATGAACACTGGCTCCAAATTATCAACAAGCTTAATATCCCTCTCCCTATCAAACATATCAATTGGTCTGAGTTCTACCCCTTCGCCCTTTGGCACATCTGGATTACAAGGAACCACAACACCTTTAACCACTCCAATATACCTCTCAAGCTTTGTATCATATCTTTGAGAGCACAAGAATATAAATTTTCTACTTACATTAATGGGGAAACAACTACTTATAAAGAAATTAATATCAAATGGTATAAACCCCCCCTAACTACTACAAATTGAACACTGATGGTGCTTTTAAAAAATCTCCTAATCGTGGAGGCATAAGATGAATTATCAGAAACTCGACTAAAAATTGGATTATCGATTTTGTCAAGAAAATTTATGCTATTAGTCACACTATGACAAAACTTGTAGCTCTTCACGAGGGCCTGCTCGTGGCAGCCTCAAACAACTTAATTCCCCCTGAAGTAGAAACCGACTCAACAGGTCGCTGTTGGATAAATCACAACCTGTTTTTCATTCTATTGTCTTATCTTGCAGGCAACTATTGATGAAGTTGGGGAATCCAGTGCTACGACATAATTTTCGTCAAGGAAACAAAGTGGCAGACTTTTTGACAAAACAAGGAAGAAATCTACCAACCTTAAATAGTACATATATTTTGACAACTCCAACACCAACTATGCTACAGAAACTAGAAACTAACAAAGAAAGTGTGTGTGGTGAAAAAATGTATCTCTATTTCTACTAGCTACAATCTCAATAAATTATGGAATTTATGTTGTATCCTCTCTAATGCTCAAAATCACTCTACTAGGGGTGATTTTGTAGACTCTAGGACCTCTGTATCAGACGCTATTATTATTATTATTATTATTTTATATATATATATATATATATATATATATATATATATA
>NC_028643.1:67444165-67457603 GCF_001406875.1 Solanum pennellii | reverse complement strand
TTACCAAAAAAAAAAAAGAGTAGAATTTAGTTGAGAGCAAATATATGGAGAGTGAGTTCATGAGGAAGCTGGCGCTAACATATATAGATTGATAATCTTTAGAAAAGAGGGCTTTTTCATTATCGGATTAGGAATATGTCATTTTGGCTTAGTAGAAATCATAATTAAATAACAAAGTTAAGCTTGACATTTCGATATCATTAGCAATCACTAGGACCCTTAAATTTATCCATCTAGCGGTTAAAGAACCTAATGCACGACAAATTCACACTAACCCTGAAGCTATTCAATGGACTCCTCCCAAAATTAGCTTTAAAATTAACATAGATGGCTCCTTCAATAATACTAAGCGTAGGGGTACAAGATATGTTCTTCTTGATACTAATGGAAATTGAATAGCAGGAAGCAACTTCAAAATAAATACTTTCTCTGTCACAGGTGCAGAAATTCTATCCATGCCACATGGTCTTCAGTTAGCAAGAAGATTGAACATTCAAGAAATAGAGATTTGCACTGATTCAATAGAGATAATAATCATGCTGGAATTTGACAATGACACTTTTTCTAATATTCACCTTGAATGCAGGGAGTTGGTCCATCAATTGGGGAGCCAAAAATAAAACATGACTACAGAGAACAAAATAGAATAACTGATTTACTAGCGCGTGATGATCAGATGCTGATAGATAATAAGCTCTTTGAGGAATAAACAGTTTCCCCCACTAGAAGCAGACAAGGAAGGAACTTCAATTATTAGTAGGTGTATTAAGTCATTATTATGAAATTTACAAAGTACTATTCCTATGGACCAAAATTCCTACTTAGTTTTAGCAGTAATATAATGTAGTAGACTTTGATGTGTAGTGACTCATTTTATATAAATAAATAAGTTATCTTACTTAAAAAGAAAATAAATAAAAATTAAAAGAGAGTCTAACAATTTATTTAGACAGTTTTTATTATGTGTTGGGTGGTTAAAAATGTAGGAAAAGAAAATAAAAATCACGCGCTGCAGTGGCGTTGGTAAGAAGAAGAGGAAACCCTAAATCAGGAGAAACAAAAAGACTCCACTCGCCATTAGACATCGCGTGAATTCTCAGTTGCAGAATCGCAGATCGAGTGTGTGAATGTGCGTGCGTGAAACTAAGATACATACAGGTATAATCTCTAACCTCCACTCTCTTTTCTTCCAAATTCTTTTCTTCATCCTTCTTCCCCAAACCCCCAAAACCTTCACCCTTCTCCCCTCCCCCTCATCCTTCATAGAATCATCAACTGTTACTAATTGTATGATCATGGATTTTCTGTTTGATTCATTTGAATTATGATAATCAAATTGTTTGTTTTTGGAGCTATCATTTGTGTTGTGAAGCTGTGAAGGATGTAATTTTATTGTTTTTTATATTATATACAAGTAGATTTAGCCTCGATTTATGTTCATTGTGGACAAACAAGGATATTTTAGTTTTCATTAGTTGTAAGCCTGTATATTTTGGATTATTCTACTAATCAGAGTCATTTAAGTTTGTTGCACTCAACTAAAATAAGGAACAGAAAAAAACAAAAACAAAAAACAGATTATGAAGCTAGAGCCAGCATTTGAGTAAATATAGAGAAGAGGAGGTGCGCAGAGGCGCCAGTGAGGAGGTGTGAAAGATTGTGGGTTTTTAGGAGAGGTAGAGGTAGGACGAAAGAAGTATTGGAGAGAGGTGATTAGCCAGGAGATGACGTAGATCCAACTTTCCGAGGACATGATCTTAGATAGGGTAGGAAGTTATAGATGTTGTGGATTAGGGTAGAAAGTTAGCAGTTGTTTGAGCTTTGTCGTATTTCCCGTTAGGATAGATTGGTGCATTGTATCTGTTGCCTGATTTTTATTTTTTTTACCGGTAGTAGTAGGTAGCATTTGTCTCATAGTTGGCTTATCTTACCACTGTTGTTAGTCCTTGCTATTTACTGCACTTCAGTTATCACATTAGTTGGTTATGGTTGTTGCCCCTCTTTGGTATGTTATGTTATGTTTTTCTTATTATTTCTTATATCCTTTTTACTTCTGTATACTCAAGCTGAGGGTCTTTCGGAAATAGGCGTACTACCTCTTTGAGGTAGTGGTACGGTTTGCGTACACTCTACCCTCCCCAAACCTCACCTTTGAGACTATTATGGGTTGTTGCTATTCCCCGTTGGAACTTGATGAAGTAGTTGGCAAATTAAAACAGTTCCTTTGTTGTACACCAAATTAATGCTTCAGATTCTGTTAACATAAGTACTCAGATGAGAATTACCACTATGGGATAAATGCGTGAGGATTTGGTTATATTTATTTGGGAGACCTTTCTCTTCTTCTGTTGCATAGAAGTTCCCTTATTAGCTTTAGCACCATATCACTTTGATTCATATGTGCAAATTCGGCCTTCCAATACCCAAAGACTAATTGGAATGAAAAATTCTTGAATTTTAATTGAGCTCTGGTATTATACTTTGACCTTTTAGTTTATTTGGTTAAGAAAATTTCTGCAAGACGCAATGTAACAAGAATTTTGTTGAATATGTACCATGGTATTAATGATCGCATTACTGCTATACTGATTTGTTTATACATCTGTTTATCCATTTTCTTTTGTTTTTGGTGGCAAAAAATTGTGAATTTTGGGTTGAGATCAATTCAAGGTTGTGCTTTCCCTTTGTTCATTCAAATTAATGGTCATATGACTAGCTCCACGTGTATGGTCAAGAGGTTAATGAAGCTAGAAAGGACCACGGGAGACTGGCGCTCAAGTGCTTTTTTACTTTGAATGACCTCTCCATTTCATTTTACGTGACCCACTTTCCTTATAAATCTATTTAAAAAATAATGTTTGTAAATAATTTAACTTTGAACTTTCCATTTGTCGTTAATGACATGTTTTTATTATTTCCAGACATTTTTAAGACCACAAATTTTAAAAGTTTCCCTTTCTTTCTTAAAATCTGTATTGAGTCAAACACCGACATAAAATGAAATGGTGGGAGGGGGAGTATTTATAGTCAGTCAAGTGCTGTATAGAGGTCTGCATGAGAGGGGAGGGGGGAGGGCTAATTCCCCCATCGGTCATCACAGAGATGGGGAAGAACTTATTTTATAAAATCTGCAGGTTGAATGTGGTTAGATTTCAAGTAAGCACTTCTGATATATAGACTGGAAGCTGCAATTTCAGTCGCTCTCACCTGCAGCTGGAGTATTCCATTATATACCCTTGTATTTCTGTCTAAACTTGGAGGAGGCATTTTACATTCAACTGATTCAAATCCCTGATGGATCGGAGGTGGTCAGGGTTCTTCATCTTCAGGTAGACAGAGCTTGATGCAGATCCTTTGTTATGGATCTTCATTTTTACCTCTAAAAATGCGATAGAATCACTTTCTATATCTGCTGTCTGATAATTCTGGGCAGATATGTCTTCTCGTGAAGTACCTGTAGGACATGATGGAACCTGATATATGGAAAGCTAGTTGAAGATCATCATAATGTATGAGCTGTTGTCACTTGTCTGCATGATAAATTGATGATCTTGAACTCAAAGTTTTCTGATATTTAGGCCACTTAGTAAAACCCAAAAGTTTTTATGGAATCATGAGTTAGCCGTTGACAATTCGTGGACTGTGGTTAGACTTAGAAGAGTGAAGGAATGCAGGAAGAGATATTTTGGGCTGCTTCTTGTATTTTCTGTGCTTATTGAATACAAATTAATTCTCTGTTTCCATAGCTCCCTTACTGGACAAGTTCTCTAATTTTTCTTGACGTTCAGGTATCGGTAAAAGAGAAATCTATAGGCTTTCAATTGTTCAGCAGCATGGATATAGATCTTCGTCTGCCTTCTCAAGACCATGATAAGGAAGAAGAAGAAGAGGAACAAAATGGAATTATAAATATGCTCGACAATGAAGAAAAAATACATGGTGATGACGGAATGCATGGGATGTTGGTTATTGAAGAGAAGATGCATGCAGAAGATAGAGGGGATATGAACACTCCCGTAGGAACTATGATAGACTTTAAGGAGGATGTGAACCTTGAACCGCTGGCTGGCATGGAATTTGAGTCACATGGTGAGGCTTATGCCTTTTATCAAGAGTATGCTCGGTCGATGGGATTCAATACAGCCATACAAAACAGCCGTCGCTCAAAGACGTCAAGGGAATTCATTGATGCAAAATTCGCATGTTCTAGATATGGAACTAAACGGGAATATGAGAAGTCTGCAAATCGGCCACGTAGTAGGCAAGGAAACAAACAGGATCCAGAAAATGCTACTGGTCGGCGAGCATGTGCAAAGACAGATTGCAAAGCAAGTATGCACGTGAAAAGAAGGCCCGATGGGAAATGGATAATTCATAGATTCGAGAAAGAACATAATCATGAACTTCTACCTGCCCAAGCTGTCAGTGAACAAACAAGAAGGATGTATGCTGCAATGGCAAGACAATTTGCTGAATACAAAAATGTTGTTGGTCTGAAAAGTGACACAAAAGTTCTATTTGACAAAGGTCGAAATTCAGCAATGGAAGGGGGAGACATAAGTGTTCTATTAGAGTTCTTTATTCAGATGCAAAATCTTAATTCCAACTTCTTTTATGCTGTTGATGTGGGTGAAGATCAACGTGTAAAGAACTTGTTCTGGGTTGATGCCAAAGCCAGGCATGATTATGTGAATTTCAGCGATGTTGTCTCTTTTGATACTACCTATGTCAGAAACAAATATAAGATGCCCCTGGCTCTTTTTGTTGGGGTCAATCAGCATTTTCAGTTCATGCTACTTGGATGTGCTTTGGTCTCTGATGAGAGTGCGTCAACATTTTCTTGGGTAATGCGGACATGGTTGAAGGCAATGGGCGGTCAAGCTCCGAAGACAGTGATCACCGATCATGACCTGGTATTGAAGTCAGTCATTTCAGAGGCTTTGCCGCTATCCCTCCATTATTTCTGTTTGTGGCATATCCTGGGAAAGGTGTCTGATACACTGAATCATGTCATCAAACAGAATGAAAAGTTTATGCCTAAGTTCGAGAAATGTCTTAACAGGTCATGGACAGATGAGGAGTTTGAAAAGAGGTGGAGAAAACTAGTTGATAAATTTGATATCAGAGAAGTTGAATTGGTTCATTCACTGTATGAAGATCGGGTGAAATGGGCCCCTACATTTATAAGGGATGTGGTTTTAGCGGGAATGTCAACGGTTCAACGATCAGAGAGTGTAAACTCTTTCTTTGACAAATATGTACATAAGAAAACTACCGTCCAGGAGTTTGTAAAGCAATATGAATCAATATTACAAGATAGGTACGAGGAGGAGGCAAAGGCAGATTCTGATACATGGAACAAACAACCTGCTTTGAGATCCCCATCACCATTTGAGAAGCACTTGGCGGGGCTTTATACACATGCTGTATTTAAGAAATTCCAGTCTGAGGTTGTGGGTGCAACTGCTTGTGGTCCTAAAAGAGAGAAGCAAGATGAGATAGTCTTAACATATAGAGTTCAAGATTTTGAGAAGACTCAAGAGTTCATTGTTACATTGGATGAAATGAAGTCAGAAATATCTTGTATATGTCATTTGTTTGAATATAAAGGCTACCTTTGTAGACATGCATTGATAGTTCTCCAAATATGTGCTGTTTCCTCTATCCCACCACAATATATTTTGAAGCGATGGACAAAAGATGCGAAGAGCAAGTACTCTATGACGGATGGATCTGAAGATGTGCAGTCAAGGTTCCAGAGATATAATGAGCTATGTCATCGGGCTATGAAATTGAGTGAAGAAGGGTCGTTATCTCAAGAGAGCTATAGTTTTGCTCTTCGTGCACTTGATGACGCTTTTGGGAGTTGTGTAACTTTTAATAACTCAAACAAGAACATGTTAGAAGCTGGCACATCATCAGCCTCTGGTCTGCTCTGTATTGAAGATGATAACCAAAGTAGGAGTATGAGCAAGACAAACAAGAAGAAAAATAACTTCACTAAGAAACGGAAGGTATGTTTTGAACAGCAATCATGGGACTGCTTCTTTTGTGTTCTATGTTATCTCATGAACATCTCCTGGTTGCAGGTGAACTCGGAGCCAGATGTTATGGCTGTTGGGGCAGCAGACAGCTTGCAACAAATGGTTTGCTCTGATACCTTAGAAACTTTTATTTATTGCCGTTTGATTTACATTGCTCTGTTCTTACTGTCAAAATTAAAATGAAGAGGTTTTTCTTATTCGTGAAAGTGGGAGTAGGTTGTTTTGAATGCTATATGTGTATGTATGGCTGTTCTTGAAGCTTAACTTTTTAGTTTTATTGGGTCACTTCCAGTTTCTTATTTACTTCCTTTCCATCATTTCTGTAGGACAAATTGAACTCCAGGCCTGTGACACTTGATGGTTACTTTGGCCCGCAACAAAGTGTTCAAGGAATGGTACGATCTGCAAGTATCTTGACTTTTTTCCTATACTTAAAATCTATATTGGTGTTTTAAGTTTTTGGTCATTTGCAGGTACAGTTAAACTTGATGGCACCAACTCGTGATAACTACTATGCAAACCAACAGACTATTCAGGGCCTTGTATGTAATAGCAGTTCATAGTTTTAAGGCTGAAAAAATTGATATGGACTATTAAAATAACAGTTGTGTTTTCTCTTGCGTTGGGAATGTAGGGACAGTTGAACTCTATAGCTCCTACACATGATGGCTATTATGGTGCTCAGCCGACAATGCATGGGCTGGTATGTGGTCTCTTAGTGTTAGAAGTTTTTGAGGCAAATCAACCAAAAATTGTTACAATTTCATCTTTATTGTTGCAGGGCCAAATGGACTTTTTCCGCTCTCCAAGTTTCTCATATGGCATTCGGGTTAGTATGCTACATACTACGTCAATGGATTTATTATTTTTTTGGGGTCAACTCATTATGGGGATGTGTGCATTGTGAAAATTATTGCTGCATTCAAATTATTTTCTACATTTCATTATGTAGTTTATATTGATGATTCGTTCCATCCCCATCTTGCTATACTAACTTAATCTGGCATGGGGGCATAAGGGTAAATATTAGATAATCTAGTACTTTAGAAATAGAGATTGATCCGTCAGTGAAGATGAAATGTTTTTATGAGTTTGGGATTTTACAAAGATAAAAAAGAAGTGGACTATATGATTACTTCTGGAAATAGTAAAGTTTTCGAATGCAATACTAGCCTATTAAGTGAAGGCATGGAATGATTCTGTCTTTACCAAATTAGTCAAAATTTTGGGAAGGATTAAAACAAGTGTGTCAGTATTTACAAAAACGGAGAAAAAGGAATAGAGTTGGACAATTTTTTTGCTTTTTTTGGTGGGGATTGTGAACATATATTTGTGGTTACTCTTCTCTATAGTTGAGTTCTACTAAAAAGTTGGTTTAGTGATAAGAGTGCTATAAGATTTTTAAATTAGGCATATTTCATGAGTTTGGAGGTTTCAGATAAAAGCCTAATATTTAAGTGGAGAAGGTTTGATGGTCAGGTCGATTATCAATAGTGTTTCCAACTGTGCACCAGATGGCCCTTGGAATTTTTTTGGTTATCGAAGAAACGAATGAGTTAGTTAAAAAATATCTATTGTGGTAGCAATTTCTCATCGGCCCAGTATTATCAAAGGCGCACTGTAAGTGCGCTTAAGCCCTAAAATGAGGCTCAAAAGTGTTGAGCGCTTCACGTCGCTTTATGTGTGCCTCAGTGTCGTCATCAAGGTTCTAAGACAAACTTTTCTAGCCTCTTGTGAAGAAGTGATACTAAACAATTGATATTTCACTTTTTCATAATTTTTAATCAATTTTTTTTGGTCATATATATGTCATTCATATTTATAATTATTAGTCTTGGACTAAACATATACAATAGTATTTTTTCCTCCGTTTGAACGTTTATTCATTAAATCCCATGCTTTATTTGCATTTTTCGGTTAAACCCCCACGGACCTTAGAGCTTTTCTGCACTTTTCGCATTTTATAACACTGCATCGGACTAGTCATTATTAACATTGATACAACACTCAGCCCGACTACCCTTCTTGGTAGATGCTAAGTTCGGCCTCACAAAGTGTAGCTTGACTCAACCAAGATCAACACCTAGAAAAAATATAAGTGTGATGGGAAGCGTTAGCAACATGGTTGTGGAGTTTAATCAGGCCAAACAACTCTTAGGATAAAGGCAAGGCCATAGTTGTAATTGACTAAGGGCAATGACAAGAGTCCAACTTGGGGTGACAGTAAAAGACTATCCCATGATGATTGCAAGACTAAGGGTGATGGTGCAAAGTTGAACAATCAGAGAGCTTCACAATGAGAAAAAGGTTTTAGCTGCACAAGAGAGCACATCTGTTCAAAAGTTGTTCAAACTTGGGGCAGCTTGAGTTGATGCGATGGTGAAGCATGCAAAGCAAAAATGTATGTGGCAAGCAAGGGTGGAGCGATGCACTTGGAAGCTGGGACAACTACTTGTAGCGATGGGGATGCTTAAGAAGAAGCATGCAAAGCAAGTAAAACAAGTGTCATGTAAAGATGATATATTGCGTCTGAGGAGGATATAACGACTTGGAGAAATGAGACTTTTGGAGCCAAACAAGTAAGATGAATACAGTGAGGACCCTTGTCCATGGAGGTCATAGACAATAGAGGTACTTGTTCTTGAGACGACAAAATATTAGATGGGGGAGTTTCATGCCTGCATTAACAGTCAAATATCACACATGCCATGAAATGACAAATAGTATGGCTAAGCGACGTAAAATCACCAAGGAATATCATGCACAAAGTAAGGGAGCCACATGAAGTACGTCACGTGAAGACAGTATGATGAAGCACATAGAAGAAGCATGGTGCACAAGCAAGCTCACAACATCAACATGGCATAGTGTTAGACAAGGTCAAGGATATACGTGAGGCAAGATGTCCACCGGTAATGCAACGGCTCGGGTGAGGGGGCATGACTTGCAAGGATGGCAAGACCCATTTCAAGGTCGACATTTGAGCATGATGAGACATGCACATTTTTGCCTAGCACTTAAGCTCGAGGATCTTGGTATGTTAAAAGGTCTTGAGTATCATGAGATCACATGGATGCAAGTGGAGGAATGGCTGAAGAAGTTCCGAGAATGCTAGAGACAATAGGAGCTCAAAGGAGTTCTTGAAAGATTCTAGCACATGCAAGAGAATTCTAGTGAGGGATGGAGTTTCCTGGAGACGAGATATAACTAATGCATCATGGTGACTCAGAGAGGCCCAGGAGAAAGTTTGAGTCGGCTAAGAGGGCTGGAGGACAAAATACAACACAAGGGAGGCTTGCAGAACATTCTAGAAGCACCTAGGGAGATGTAGTTTTGAGCGTTAGGGGCTGCCCAAGTGGGTACCGACTTAGGGAGTTTTCCCCGCCGACTTGAGACTTCTTTAATTCTCCTAGGAAGAGGATAGATAGGAGGAGACTCCTCATAATAGCCACGAGCAGCCAGCAACACAAACCAAAGCAACTACACACCAAAACCTCCATTCTAGTGTCCTGGTCTTCCATTCTTGTGTGTGGTTTTTCTTGTAAACCTTGTAAGTGCGTATGTAATTGCGTAATAAATAAAAGGGATATCTTCCTCAGTTCTCAAGGTTCTCACTTGTCTTGCCTTTGTGTCCTAAGTGTTGTTTGGCCTTAGTCAAGTACCAGAACCACTGAACTTCACTTCCCACAATCCCGCTGGACTTGACCCATTGTCTAAGCATTGAGCTTGCTTGAGTCAAGCTACCTTTCATGAGGCTGAGCTTAGCCTCTAATAAGGAGGCTAGTTTAGTTATAGTGCCACATGGATGCCAATAAGAGACTAGGTTGGTGACAAATCCTTTTACAAGTTCAGAGATGGTAGCTTGCAAATTTGTTGCATTTTCCAAGTTAATATGGGTACATGGTCTTAGTCTTGGTCTTGTTAGAAAAGGTTCATGAAGTTAGTATGTTAGCTTGTCTTAGGTTATCAACTAGGTTTTAATGGTGGAAAACGTTCTTGAAGTTGATCTGGTATTATGATATTGAACCTCTTTTTGAGAAACGTCTACGAAGTTCTCTGGTCATCATAGTTTGAACACTTTGCAGGATGTTGACCATGTATTTAGGCTATTCTTTATTAAGACTTTGATTCGTTCTATATCATCAAAGTGTAATTTAGCCATAAGATCATGCAGATTAATGAAACAAAATTGATGGACATACAATGTCAGTGTTCTAACATAAAGGAAAGCCAGCGGACAGATAAAGACGGTCTATGACGCTCCATACTTTATCAAAATTGATGGACAAATGATTCAACATCATCGTAATAACATCAAGAAAGAACAGGGTACAAAAAGAAGGCTATAATCCTTCACTGCAACACTAGTGTAAAGAACTGTGAACAGAAAGTAACCAGGATCTGTTGGAGACATGGATTTTCACAAATTTAATAATCTCAGTTGTTGTCTATGATGGAGGGTTGATTTCAATATGGAGAGTTGGAGACCACAACTAAGATTCTTGAATATATGATTTAGAGGTCATAAAAAGTGGTTTCTATTGCAGTTTTTTTGTTAAATTTGTATGAGCCATTTTTCTTTTATTTTATTTTTATCAAAAGGGGTTTATGAGCCATTTTTGATAAATAAGAAGTGTTCCCAAATCGTTGTTGTTAATGATGCCTGTAGTTTTGACAACAATTGCTTGATATAGGTTAAACCATGGAGCTTCATAAACTTTAGGCCCAGAAACACGATGCAGAGTTTATAGATTGAGGTGCTTCCTTAGTATGTGTCGCAGGAGAAGAGCAAGGTTACATCTAACCATCTAAAAGGATAAGGGAGCCTATTCCGTGTTAATCTGACTAGGGAGTCAGGTTATGGAATTCAGTTCTTTGCTTTGGAACACATGCATGTGCTGCTTTTGAAGTGTTTTTGTTAATACTATGTTATGCAGAAAGCCGGAAACTGGGAAATCTGACAAGCCAAAACGTTACTAAATTTTGCATATACTAACTTGCTTTCTTTCCTTGCTCATTTTTGGGGGGAAGCCTAGGTGAATGTTAAAGTAATAAAAATGGCGAACTGCAGTTGCTGTACAGCATATTATGTAGTAAACATGCAAAATAAGCAATGGTAGTTCATATTGCTAAAAATAGTATAGCAATGTTGCAAGCAGGAACTCCAGTTCCACATGGGAAAACTAGTCTAGCTAAGTGCAGTACCACTAAATTCTGCTGGACTCATATGGCTTTCCTTAATGTTGACAGGATGAACCCACTGTAAGATCTTCTCAATTGCACGACGAAGCATCTAGACATCCTTGAGGATCACCTTTGTCATTAAATAGGTACATGTTTTTCCTTTGCTAGTTGATATTACAGATGTGTTAAAGTTGAACCTATTGAATAATGAGGTTCTTCTGTTACCAGGAAAGAGGGGTTGCACATTTCAACTTCCATTACAGGCTGTTTATGGAAGTACAACCAACAGGAAGAATGTTGTAGTATTTGTTTGTAAAATAAAAGGGGATCTTCAATGTAGGCAGTGCTTTTATTATTTGTACCTTTGTTCTTTGATAAACAAACTCTTTAGGTTAATCTCACCCTGTAAAGGCTGTTGTGGGATGTATTGGTTACAGCAAGTAAAGATGATTGGTGTGAAGATATATGTACACTTTTCTTCAAGTGAAAGCGAATGAGTTGTAAATGTAGGCAGTGCCTTTTTTTTCTTCCCATTTGTTGATAAATAAGTGTTTCTATCTCTTTTCTTTGCATTTTGGTATTTAGAGAGGGTAAGTATAGACAGCTCTCAGTTAATTTCATCTGTAAATGCTGTTTTATTAATTGCTGGGTGAAAGAGATTATTGAGGTGAAGACAAATAGGGCTCTTGGAGTCCAGCTATGGGGGCAGTTGTTGAGTAAAAATTGGACAGAAGCTGGATGAAGTAAAATTATTACTGCTCTGAAGCATGTTTTATTCCAACCCAATGGTGATATATGCATTTTTTTTTTGTAATATGTTACTTTTTCTTCTTTTTGGTGTCTTGTTGTAACAAAATAAGTTACCCTTTTCATAGTGAGTGCGTTTCAGTGGAAAGAAAAATGTATTTTAAGTAGACTTATTATATGAAAAATATTTTTCAAAACTCTCTTTCAACCTGATTAGTCACCTATTCAATTCTTAATCTGGATTTGGGTTAGGGTCAAGACTTCGGTCAGTGTCGAGGTTTTGAGTTGAGTCTTGAGTCGGGATTAAAAGTCAGGGTTAAAATTTGGTGGTGGTGTTTTGGGGTCAGGTTTGGAAGTATGGTTGAAGCTGGATTCAAATTGTAGGTCTCGGTCAAGAGTTTCGTGTTTGGTCAATGTCTTAAAGTCTAGTCTTGTGATGGATCTTCTTCCACACCCCATCTTCGAAGGAGTCGTAGAGCAATATCTTTAATGGCTGTTGCACAACCTTCTATTGAAGTTACTTCTGCGGACTGCGACAGCGTTGAGTTTGGTTCGGTGTCATAGTATTTGTCCAAAGTATATCTAAATGATATTGGGATAATACTTTCTATTTACTAACCAAATATCAGAACAAGTTAGAAAGCCACTAACTTTTTAAGAAAATATTTTCTAAAAATTATATTTTCACTGAAAAATATTTTCTTTCGTATCAAACAAAAGAAACATATATGAAGTTGTTTATCTCTTAATTTTTGCTCCGTTCAGTAAAACATATATTCTTTCGTACCAAACAAAAGAAAAACATATAAAGTTATTCATCTCTTAGATTTTGCCAAATAATGGGAAGTAAAAGAAAAATGTTAAATGCGACTGGAATGTATAAATAACTAGGGAATTTGGCCGCGCTTCGCGCCGTTTTTGAAATAAATATTAAAGAAATACTTTTTTTATTATATGTTCTCAGTATGCCCAAACATAATATTATCACTATATTTTTTAATTATATATTAATTATGAAGATCATTTGAGATGACAATTGAAATGAAGCTTAATAAATTTAACATCTATAATCTATTACAACGGTGTACCTTTTTTCTTGAGTATCTAAAAGTTATGTTGTGAAGTAACTGAAAATACTAATGAAACACGTCTACAGGTCTTATTATTCTATCATATTGATATGATAAAACTTCTTTAAATATTTCATTTTTCAATCGTTCTTGTTCTTTTTTCAAATATACAATTTAGATTTATATGATTTTTGCATAATCACATCAATCGATATTTTAGATTTTTTAGTTGCAATTATATCAAAAGATAAATGTTATGTTGCACTCGTTAAATACGACTTTTTAGAAAGTAATTAAAACGTTACGCTACTGATTATTAAGTCTCGATATGTTCAACTTCGAATGAGAACATGATTTTTGTATTAACTCGCTTACTATATATATATATATATA
>NC_028643.1:67432877-67441877 GCF_001406875.1 Solanum pennellii | reverse complement strand
AATAGAATATCATTTTTTGTTCAAATCAAAGAAATAAAATAAAAGAGAATAGAATAATATTAATTGAAATCAAAATAATACAACAATGAATTTTCAAAATGTTTGGAAATCATTCAAACTTTTATACTACTATGACTCTATCTTCCGGAATCTCCAAGATAATTATGCTTCCTTCTTCATTTTGTTGAACTTATACCAAATAATATGATGAATCTTTGAAGAATATATCTATGATCTTCATCAAAGTGAAAGTCATATTGTGACATCATCTTTTCTATGTCTTCTTTTTATTATATACATGATTGATGAATAAAAAGACGAAGAAAAGAAAATTAAAAACCTATACTACTAAAAAGAAAGAATGAAAAAATGAAAAATGAACATTCAACATCTCTAAAGATGATAGGTATTTATAGATTGGATAAGTCATAAAAATAGTTAGAAAGAAATTGAAAAGACATGCTATTTAAGTGAGAATATCAATAGATTGAGGTTTTTTTGTAACTCATTATATATAATTACAATAATAAATATGCTTGAATTTTTTTAATAAATAAATAAATTATTTCATGAAAAGAAAGAAGAAAAAATGTCAAAAAAGAGAGAAAAAAGAAAAAAAGAATGAAGGCCATAGAGAGGTGCCACATCACCTCCTCTATGGTTCTCATTTATATATATATATTGATTGGTTACTAACTGTTCCACTTGAAGTTACAAATAACTGAAAAAGGACATGACTTGTATTAAATCAGTAACCATAAGTGAATAAGAAAGTCATTCAGGTAATATGATTATGTACTATAGTATAAAGTAAATTACATCATATTTTGAAAAAATTTTCAATTATAAAAATTTTAAATTTTCTATTGCTCTTGGATATATTCTTTTATTTGATACATTACAAATGATATATTACTTAAGGGGAGGAATGTATTCGAGAAGGAATATGAATATATCTGAGAGATTGGTATGTATCGATAAGGGATAGGAATGTAAACAAGAGAAAATTTTGATTATTTTTTTAAATGATAGAAGGTTTAAAAATTATGACATTTTAAGTTGCGTTATTTTCGCCTATTCTCCTTTATATTTTACATCATTGTTATACTAAAAATATATCTTTTATACTCCCTCCGTCCACAATTGATTGGTATGTATATTAAAAATAGATGTCCAAGATTAATTGTTAATTTAAATAATCAAGAAACAATTAGTCACCTTTTTCCAAATTTACCCTTAATGGTAGTGTAGTTCAATTGTAAATTTAGGTAGACTTTTGATATTCTTGATATAGTAGGGTTATATTAGTCAAATTACACTTTGTATTAAATTTTTCTTGATAGATGTGCATGATCTTAACATGACAAACAATTGTACATGGATGGAGTATTACTTATTTATTTAATAAATCAAGAGAAATTTATATTTTTAATATTATTTTTACTAAAGAAATATAAAATAGTACTTTATTCTTAGGATGGACAAGTAATAGACACTAAACTTTTTTTTTAATTTTTCATCAGTGTCCGAAGCGCACATTGTAATTCCGACTAAATTTAGTGCGCTCTGCATTCGAGAGTGTCCGCTACCGACATGATTTTCTTCAAACCTAGTGTTCGAACCCAAAATCTCTGATTAAGAGTGAAACACTCTCACTAGTGTATAACAACCCATGTTGGTAAAAGACAGTAACCTTTATACTAATAAAAATGGATAAATGTGCAAAAATAATTTTTTGAAATTAAGTACTCGCTAAATAATCATTAATCATGTTCATTTATGACATCTTATGAAACTTTTTACTTATTTAATGATAAGGACGAAATATGGTATAATCATTTTTTAAAATATTTTTCAAAATGAACAAATAAAAAATATTTACTTTTAATATATTAAACAATTAAAAGGAAATCGAATGAATATTAGAGTAATTTACTCCACTATCGTAATAAATGTACTCTTTCTGTTCTATTTTACTTCATTTTTATTGTTTAGTACTCGTTTCAAGAATTTAGTTATTAATATATTTATTTTATTATATTATTATTCTTATTAAATGCTATGGAAATTTAAGTTTGATTATTACTACCTAAATTCACTTATCCATTTTCACTATGTTAAAATAAAGTTCACTTTCAAGTTTTATTCGTTCATTTAACATATAAAGAGTAAAATAATTTATTTTTTGTTATGAAACTATATAAATTTAGAAGGAGAATAAAGTAGGGAGAAGAGAAAATACTTCTTATTCATCATGAGTATATTCAGGATTCATCGATCTTTCACAAATCTATTTACAATGAAGGAATACCCCTTTATTTATAGGGAAAATCTAACTTGGTCCCCAAGTAGGATTCCTAAGGACTCCACATAATTAGACATTCACTATAATACAAATATGTTTATAACACTCCCTCTTGAATGTCGGTAGATTATGTGCCTCGTTAAAAACCAAACTAGATAAAATCAAGTGGGAAAAAATCTAGTGAAGAAAAAAGAGTACACATGTCTAACAATACGCATTATCGATGTCTCATTTTAAACCTTACAAGGAAAACCCAATAGGACAAAACCTTGTGAAGGAAAAAGAGTACATCGTGTATTAACTCCCCCTAATGACAACATCAATTCAGAGGCTAGAATCTTTGTTTTCCAAGCTTGTGCACTATTTTCTTGAAAGTTGTAGTTGGTAGAGACTTGGTGAATATATTAAGTATAGTATTACTTGAACAAACTTGTTGCATGTTGATATTACCATTCTTGGGAGCTCATGAGTGTAGAAAAACTTCGACGAAATATGCTTCATTCTATCTCCTTTTATGAATCTTTCCTTCAGGATTCAGGATTTCTGCAAGTTCCTTACTTCAACTTCTTTTAGCAAATAATCCAGTGCCTCTTGTTGAATTTCAATTCTAGTCATCAACTTGCATAACAATACTTGTATATGTTTTATGTATTTTGAATCTATTTAATTCTTATGAGGATGATAAACAAGTTTTTTCAAAACCTTCTATATGCTTTAGATTTTGAACCCAACAGATATTTCCATATCAATTTTGTGAAGTGACAACATTCAATATTAGATGTATACCATCTTCTAGTGCGTAGATTGCAAGTCAAATAGCTTAAAAGATGCACCATTCCACTTTTGACTAGATAATTATTTCTACACCAGCATGCTTTAATAGATGTAGAATTCATATCCTCATAATCTTTCACAATATTGCGCTCTATTGTATCAAAGATACCGTCAACGATATATCATTTTGTATCAATTCACAATACGACAAAACTTATTGAGATCTCATCACTTCGTAGCTACCCCTCTCATGAGGTTTCATAAAGTGTTATGTCGTAGGCTCTCCAAGAGCACATTTTCTCCTTATTATGATCATTTTGATTCTTTGATCCTCCCCTTTTTTCAAGGATTATTTTACTCAGATTCGATTAGTCTATCATGCTTCATGCATCTCGTAGACTCTATCCTTAAGGGACATTTAGTAGGAGTATTTACAACTCTTGTGTTGCCTAATATCTCCCTTATATTATACAAACTAACATATATCTCAATCTTTTTGAGAATCTATCTTTGTACATCATGGTATTTTCATTGATTATATACTACATACCAAAATAATCAGATGAAAAATATTTTGGTCCCTGACCATAAATCAATTGAAAGAAAATATGATCATAATTTATTGGTTTGATGCGTATAATTACTTTTGTATGTGGTATCATATTTCAGATCAACACGTCTAGCTTTTATTTTCATAAGCAATGATTTCACTATGTGAAACATTTAATGTCACACCATCTTATATATATCAAGATGAATTATCTTGATTTCATATTCTGAAACTTATACTTTTAGCTCAATTATCTTGCACAAACAATTTTGTGTATATCAAACTCCAAGTTTCCAACAAACCCACATGAGATTATATTATAGATGCATCTCTTTATCATATCAAATGATAGGTGAACGGGCTCATATTCACCTTTAATACTTTTCAGAATTTAGGGGTTTAGTCTCAACATTAGTTGATTCAATCAACTTGTCATAAGAACACACTACAAAAGAATTCTTCAAGAATCTTCTAGTTTTATTAATGTATGTCTATTACTCAGTATGCACATCTTTGGGATGACCAAATTATTAATGCCAACTAATAAATATTAGTATTCTTGAACTCCAAGTTTACTATGCCATGTGTATATTTGCTTTAGGAAATTCCTATATGAGAAAATTTCAACTTAAATACCCCGGGAGTAAATTTCAGATTATTTTTTCTCAATTACTCTACCTCTTCTAAAGGTGAGTCGTGATCCCATCACTGAATAAACTAATTTGATTATCAGAAACCTGTGTCTGTAATCATATTATTTATGCCAATACTTTTGCAAACATCAAGTTGCGAGATAACAATATGCACACATGAGACCATCTAGAAGAAATATCTATTAGGACCACTAAGTATCTAAACAATCAATTAGGTGGATGAATAGGTCCACAAATATATGTATACGTTGTTTACATCCCTACTCTATTCAAATAGGGCGAAACGTCGTGGTGACTCAAAAAATGATCAATTAAGTCGATTTAAAAAGAATTCAAAAAATAAATGAATTTTAAAGGAGTCACAACCTAATTTTAGGAAAACTACGAAACCAATTAAAGTAATCTACGAAACCATTAGTTCTAGGTAAGGGGTTCAAGTGATTCCGAAGGGAAGGTGTTAGGCACCCTTCGAAATCCACAAATGTGGATCCCGACTGAATGCATTTTTTCAAAATTGAGGAGGAAATAAAACTATAAACAAGTACAATAGACATGCAAAAAACACAAATAATAAAATAAACAATAACAAGAAACGGCCTAAGTTTGCCTATCGCCAATTATATACAGAATAATAAATAAAATTACAATTTAAATTTATTCGAGTAGCTTCGATGGAAAGCAACTCGGTGTACCAGTAAAGACACTTAGTAAAAGAGTTAGTACTAAATAAATAAAAATAAAAATAAATAACTCAAATAATACTTAAAAATAAAAACTCGTCTTATTTACATGGAAGGTCTTGGAAATCGACGATAATTTCTTTATCGGCCAACGTAAACAAATAAAATATATATTTAAACTAAATTTCCGTCTTTTAAAATGTGAAGACCTCCAAAATTGACGGAGAGATTTTCTCATTGGCCAATTTTAATCAAATAAAATATATAAACTTAAATTAAATTTTCGTCTTTTAAAATGAGAAGGCCTCTAAAACCGACGGAGAGTTTCTTCATTGGCCAATTTTAATTAAATAAAATATATAAACTGAAATTAAATTTCCGTCTTTGAAAATGGGAAAACCTCCAAAATCGACGGAGAGTTTCTTCATTGGCCATTTAACTTGTCCTGTTTTCGAACAGAATAAAATAATCCAAAACAAATTAATTTTAACAATGCTTGAGAGGTCATAATGAACAAATCACCAAAATTAACTTAAACAAAACAATTAAAATTAGAACAACAATAAAACGGATTAAGCAAACAAATAAAAAATGTATGTAAATGAAGTAGAAGCAAGCAAATAATAATAACAAACAAACCCAACTAAATAATAATAATAATTAGTTTTTCTAAAAGGAATTCTAGCAATTACACCCTAAACACTTGGAAAAAATAGTGAGAAGAAGTTATCCAAATACGTAATGTTAATAACACAATAAATAATAAATAGAATAACCAATAATAATCAGAAATTAACATGAAATTAACAAAAAAAATACTATGTAAAATAAATAAATAATTTTTTAATAAAAAAAGACGTTGCAACACCACCACCACAAAATAACAATAACCAAATTAAAATATAACTCACTATAAGAACATTCCTAGAAGTGCATATAATTAATTAAAATGATATCAACAAAATGAATAAATGAAAAAAACTAAAAGATTCTTAATTTTAAAACAATAAAGAACAACCATAGTAACAATAATGATGATAACAACCAAAATGATAACTGTATATTAAACGTAAAAATAAGTAAAATAAGAAAAAAATAGAAAAATAATAATAAATCAACGGAAGCCATAACATTTATTAATAACAGATAGTATTAAATAAATAATTACAATCAATCCATAGCTGAGTTAGATACTAATCCTAGTCCTATTAGGATTAGTACTCCTTAATCCTAGTCCTATTAGGATTAGTACTCCTTCCTATATCTCCTATATATATCTCCCATGTATTCACTTACTAGTGTACTTAGCCGCGCTTCGCGCGGTTATGAAAAGGATAAAAATAAAATTGCATATTAATATCAATAATTACTTTAATAAAAATAATTTTTTGTTAATCACATAATTTTATATAAGAGAAGCTATGAAAATATTTAGATTAAATATGAATTTATTAAGGAATCAATATATGTGAACTTAGAAAAGTTAAATATTAAAAATAAATTTTATAGAGAAAAAGAGAAGGTAAAAAGAATTGGTTAATATTAGAACTACTTAAATGTAAACTTGTAATCATTTTTTTTTTTATTTGAGATTTTCTTAGTATAATTTATCTATATTTATGTAACCTTGAAATCTAATCATTCTTTTATGCTTATTTGTAATTTTTTAAATTATATTCTTAGTGTAATTTTTCGACAATGTATAACTCGGATTGCTATTAATAGTTAGTATTCATGACTATATAGTTAGCCAACACTATTATAAATCATTATCCACAATTGCTATTACTTGTCCTCGTCATGACCCAATCATCACATGCTTTTATTATTTTTATTGTACAATATTAGATTAATTTAATATTTGTATTAATAATTTTTTAATAATTAAATTTTAAATAAAGAAAAGTTTAACAATCTTAATTAGTTAAATTTCATACTTATTATTATTATTATTATTATTATTATACTTAGGTTTAGATATCCAATTATATTGGGACAACTTATATTGGGAAAAAATGTAAAACTTAAAAATAACATAAAAGAGAACAAAAGAGAGAATTAACTACGAAAAAAAGATTCAAGAAAATGACATATACAAAATTCCTATTTCTTTTAATTTTGTTTGACTTAAACACAAAATATTAAAAAGTATATTTCACATTTTTAATAAATATTACATTTAATATAATAAATTTCTAAGAATAAAAAGTCACAGTAATTAAGAGGATTAATAATATGACTTGAACTTTTGTAACATAATAAGAGTAATATTTGTACATTATTACACTAATAAAGAACATAAATTATAGAAAATGAAAAGACAAACAAATTAGAGTTATTGAGACAAATATGTTATTATAAGTAAATAGAAAGGTAGGAAACCAACTAAATTTTTAAAATTACAAATTAATCGTAATTTTGAAATAACTTTAGAACTCCCGAACAATAACAAATATGAAAATATAAAGACTTATTCATAAACAACTTGAAATCTTCTAAGAAAAATAACAAAAATGAAAAATTTAAGAATTGCAATTTTACATATTAATAAATAATTTATTTAATAAAACCATGTGTATTTTCAAAATTATAAATTGACTTTACATTCTTATGTTCTATCATTTTGTTAGTAAAAATTGTTTCATCGGACTATGAAAGTATATGTACGTATTTCTTTAAGTAGCATATCGATATTCATTTACTCATTTTATACTTCTATTCTATGTTTTAAAATATTATAAGCCACAAACACAATAAACTAATATTATTAACAAAAAAGTGAGATATGAATTTACTTAAACAATATATATTTTTGAAGAGTGTTATCATTATAATATAGTTAACTATCTAAGAATCATATAGAGGTCTAAGAAGAATAAATTAGATATTTTTCTGAAAAAAAACTCAGGATTTCTATCTTCATGAACATAAACAAATAATATTAAATGTATGATTCAACAAAGAAAGAGTTGTCAAATTATATTAGACATATCAAATTATTTTTCCTTGTAAACTCAAATTATGCAAGAATGTCTAACCATTTTCATTATAGATATATCTCCTATAATCGTCAAATCTGGTTAAATAAGTTAAAAAATTATCTACCAAAAAAAGAAAAAGATAAAGAGTAAGGAGAAAATTACATTTAAACACATATAATCATTTTTGACAAAACATAAATAATTCAAAAGAAAATAATATAATAGAAACATTACTTCTTAAGGACCTAAAAGAATAAAGAATAATCCATTAATCTCCATCTCTGGATATTTTCATTTCATCCTATATACAAGAGTCAAAGAAAAATAACAAATAATTATTAGTCCTAAAATGAATCTCAAAGTTAACAAAATAAAATATTATCTCTCATAAAGAATAAGGGAAAATTACATTTAATCATAAATTCTCCTACATAATCATTTTTGACAAATAGTCAATATATATAACTTGAAATCCATTAATCTTCATCGCTTGATGTTATCATTTCATCCTATGTACAAGAGTCAAGAAAAATAATAACAAATACATTATTAGTAATAAAATAAATTTCAAAGATAACAAAACAAAATAATTTATCTAGAAGAAATAAAAATATGATGACATATTAGCATTACTTGCTAATTAAAAGTAATATATGAAATAATATTTGAAAAAATAAAGCACCTCAAAGTTTACATATATTGTAACATTTCTTCCACTAATTCTTTACCCAAAGATGACTACAAAATAATACACAACTTTAGTGTCATTTTATAGTGTTAATGTAATCTTTCACATTAAATAATTAGAAGTTATGAATATGAAAGGTTTAAGAGGTTATGAATATGAAAGGTTTGAGGGTTATGAATATTATTAATACTAATTTAAGAATATAATTTATATAATTAAAGAGGTATAAGTTTATAAGAAAAAAATAATTGTAAAAAATAAGAAAAAATTGTCAAATAAAAAAAGAAAAATAAGAAAAAATGAATGGAGGTCATAGAGAGGTGCCACATCACCTCCTCTATGATCCTCATTTATATATATATATAGATT
>NC_028643.1:67423549-67428904 GCF_001406875.1 Solanum pennellii | reverse complement strand
AACCCAAGGTCTCTCGGTCCTCGACTGAAGCTGAATACCGCGCTCTTGCTCTTCTTGCTGCTGAGACCATGTGGATCACATATATTCTTCGTGACTCCGTNGCCACACTCACACTGTTCCTGCTCTCTATTGTGACATCAAATCAACCATCTGTGTGGCCAAGAATTCCGTCCTACACTAGAATGAAGCATGTTGATACCGATTGTCTCTTTGTTCGCGATGAAGTTCAGGCCGGCACCATCACTGTGCAGTATGTACCCACTGAAGAACAACCGGCTGACATTCTCACCAAGCCTCTCCCGAGCCGACAGCACGATTACCTCAGTTCCAAGCTTCCGTTCGATTGCGCTCAGCTCAGCTTGAGGGGGGATAATAACAGATAGTATTAAACAAATAGTATTAAATAATATTAGTATTTACTGTGTACTAATCCTAGTCCTATTAGGATTAGTACTCCTTAATCCTACTCCTATTAGGATTAGTACTCCTTCCTATATCTCCTATATATATCTCCCATGTATTCCCTTATTAGGTTAACACTTCAATACAATCAATATTCCTTCATTTATCAAAAACAATAACTTAATAATTTAGCGTTCGCTAAGCTAAAC
Source organism: Solanum pennellii (assembly GCF_001406875.1). Classification (NCBI taxonomy): domain Eukaryota; kingdom Viridiplantae; phylum Streptophyta; class Magnoliopsida; order Solanales; family Solanaceae; genus Solanum; species Solanum pennellii. The sequence goes on along the minus strand of NC_028643.1, from coordinate 67,428,293 downwards.
ACAATAAAAATGAATATATATTAAAATCACCATCACTAAAAGATGTAAACTCACTAGGAAATAATACTAAAATCAGCCACAATAATTTTAAATTAGCAACGACTAAATTATGAAAATGGTAAACGAGATAAACAAATACTAAAAGAAAATCCACAAACAAAACTTATCGGAAAAGATGAACTTTACTAAAATGCCTAGAGAACATAAAAATGGAGGTAGGATGTAACACTTTGAAAATTCAAGACGAGTCTTAGAGCCTAACATAGGTGTCATGGGGTCTAAGCACTGTCTTAAGACCTATTTTAATGAATATAGGTCATTTAGGAAGTTTAAGAACCAAAACGTCCGAGAACGTCCATGACGTTTGGAAACTAGTTCTAAGGGGTACTAGCGTGCCTTAGCCTATTTGACTAGCTTTTAGGAGTCGAAAATCAATGAAATTTGGTGGAAGGGTGTGTAACGTGTGTTTAAGGTGATTCCTGATTGAAACGTCCGGGTACGACTCCCCAAGGACCATCCAAGGGCCCTTGAGGAGGACCCTTGCAAGATGATGTCAACACTGCCTAGGCAGTGTGCATCAACAAAATGCAGGCAACGGTCCGTGTATGGGTCGATTGGGCGTCGTTGCCAACCGTCGATCCATACGTAGAAAAATGGAGGAAGCCTCTGCCTGCATCAGTCTCTGACCGATACGACGGTTGTGCAGGACGGAGGGGGGGACCAACCGTCGACTCACAGAAGGCCTGTCGACGGGGTTCCATCTGTCAGGGTTAAGTTTCCTGCATGTTTTTAAGTTAAGTCCAATAAAAATAAGTTAGGGGTTTAGGGTTTATTTAGGTATTAAAGGAAGATTAATTAACTAATTTAACCCCTCATATAAAGACCCCAACCCTCATTAATCTAAACACAACTCACAAAATAAAGTTTCTTCCTTCTCTCTTTTTTCTCTCTCTATTTGGAAGCCACCATTGAAGACAAGCTAGGGGGAGGTTTTGGGGGCTGGAAAGGGACGAATCACCATCAAATCTTCATCAAATGTTAAGGTATGGGATCTAATTCACCTTTGAGACTCTTTCCTCAAAGGGTTCCTTCAAAATGGATTTCAAAAGTTGAGTTTTCATGTGGGTTTCATCCAATTACGAAATTGATGTTGTGAACTGAGTTTTTTATGTTTTCTTTAGGGTATAATGGATAGATTAACATGTATTTTGAATTGATATGGTAATTGGTGATGGTTTGACCTAAATTAAAGAATGTGATCCTTGACCCTTAACCCTAGGTTGATCTTGATGTAAATTGGATTGTGATTAATTCAATTGTCTTGATTATGGGTTAAATCACTATTAGATGATGTTGTTTCACCAATCATTAACAAATTAGAATGAATTGTTGTCTTTCTTGCTAATCTCGAGAAGTGATCTAGGTTATGGAAATTGGCCTAAGTAATCTTGTTTTAAGCATTGATTTGGTATTGAATTATGGTGTAGTGACTCTTCTAGTATTGTTATCATGTTGATTATTGAATTATGATGTTGAACATCTAAATTGGCTTGAATTGAGGTTTTATAGTAAGGCCTAAATGATGAACCATGAAGGAGATTTGGTAAGCCTTGGAATCTCTATCTTTACTTTCAATTGTGATTAATTGTGGTTAAGTCATGATATTATATTGGAGTATGCCTTATATTAGGATGATAGGGTGGTATGATGTTGAATTGAAATGTCTTGACTATGTTGTGAGGTTGATTAAGTTGTATGTGATATAAGGATGGTGATGACTATCAATATGCCTTGATATGCTATGAAATGCTAATGTGTTAACCTCACTTATATGAATTGTGATAAAAAGGACTATACTCATCCAATTCTTATTGAGCTATTGATGATGATGATTATACAAGGGGTAGACCCTATGACATAAACTAAGCTATGATTGATAATTAACGACTTAAAGACATTTCCATAAAAGGGACTTAGCTTAGCACCGAGTGAACTGACAATGGGAGGTGATGACTTCCCAAAGAGGAAAATTCGCCCTATAGTTCTATATGAGATGTTGACTTCCCAAAGAGGAATACTTATCCAATGGATTCCCATGAGAGGAGGCCCCAACTACCAAGTGGTATCAAGAGGGAATATTTTATCTCTTAGTTCTTGAACTATGTTGCCCCCATAGGAAGACTAGCTAGTGGATCCACCTAGAAAGCTACGTTTATGTTGGTTTTACTTTGGCCGGTAGACCACCTTCCATCGGTGTAAGGTTTTATAACACTGGATTCCACACTTAGCTCTATTGGTTTATGTCGGTTAAGGCAAGTGTTCCCTAAATTAAAATAAAGTAATGAAGTGTAAACTAACTAAGGTGACTTGAGAGGTTTAATTTAGCCTAGGCAGGGGTATGAGATTCTACTTATGCCTTTCATTAGTTGACCTTGATGGAAGCTTTAGGAAGTTGATATTATGTATGTATATGAGAATGACGTATATGATGATAATATGTTGATGCTACAATATAAATGATATTATATGATGATGACTTATCCATATGAACGTGTAAATGGATTATATTGTTAAAGTTGGACATTGGTTATGTTTTTTTGTTAAGTATACTTGGTTGAGCAACATTATGGGGCTTTGCTTGGTCATTGCACTTGTTAATTTGATGAGGATTCATGAATAGTTTTCTTGCTTATTATGATATGATTAACTCTTATTCATACTTGTGATGTTATTCCTTGATGATAGGGTTGTAGTAGATTATGGGTTCAAGTATGTTGGTGTGCATATTACTTGTTTCAGTTAGTAAGCATATTTGGTTAATTGGTATGACTTGCTTGATTATGCATGAGATTTTTTTTAAAAGGGTTAAATGACATGTTTTTGACTAAATGTCCCTTTTTAGCATGTTTTGCTATTATATGTGCATATGGTCTCATACTTAGTACATGTGGAGTACTAACCCTATTTTCTTCCTTTTTCCCAAAAATTTTAGGTTTCAATCGTTGAAAGCTCATTCGAGACGACTTGAAGAAGGCTTGGATATTCTCTATCATCCAAGAGGGTAGGTCCTCACTTTCCGAGGGCGATGTCAATATCTTGCCTATGAAGTTCCTTTGTTTTATAAGACTTTTATGTTCATTCCACTTTCATTGTGTACGACTTGTATAAGCCTATGTGTGGCTTTTTTACATTTGATGTAGGGCTATGCCCAAATTGTGATTATCTTTTAGATGGTATAAGATGAGACAATCTTTGAGACTATAATCTATCTTATGTATATATGTATGTGAAATAAAAGTAACCTTCCTATACGAAGGGTCTATGTATACTCGATATGTATATATTATGTGTATGTAGAGGTCTATGTAAACCTCCTCCAAGTAGATGTAATGAAAGTTTAAATTTTTCCGCATTTACAACCTATAAATGTAATGACATGAGACTAAGGGGCTAGTCTTAGTCCTCAAAGAGGACGATGACGCCGGTTACGTCTAGTGGGTAAACCCGGATGTGACACCGGAGTTGGCACCTACCCAAAATTTTAATTACTTTCAAATACAAAATTAACAAAAATAAAAAAATTGAATAATATGCAATCATTAAAAAAAACAGCAATCAAAATTGAGTTATGGAATAATTTTTTAATTATTTTTTAGCAAAAACTACACAAATAAAATGCCACAAGAGGGTGAATAAAGCAACAAAACTATCAATAAAATTACATTATATATTGTCAAAACATTACTAAAAAGGTTTTTATCATTTGCAAAGTGTAATTAATGAGTAATAAAATCCAACATGGAAATAAAAGAAGAATATTTCTAACACCAAGTAATTAATGGCTGAAAAAAGAAACAATAATAAATTATGCGTAATACAATCTGGAAGTATCAAAACAATTAAGCGAGAAAACAATAAAACTATATCTAAAACAAAGAAAGAATAGGACAGTTCAAAATAAAATAGAAGACCACAAAACGCCGAGTATGAGACCCAAATTGCTTCAATCAAACAGTAACAGTGATAATATTTGTCAAACAGTAACACCAATAACTGAAAATACCCAAAAATATATGAAAACAAAATACAATTAAAAAAGGGGTTACCGGAGGTAAGCTTTTACAACCAGATTCCGCCTATTTCGATGTAATAGTGATGGTTGTTGAATTGTTTGGAGCTCGCCGGAGCTTGGAGCTTTGGGATTTACCAATTTACTCCTGCTGTTGTTGTCGTCTGCTGGTTGTGCGATTGAAAACCGTGTTCCTTCGCCGGAAACAACAATTTTTGGTTGCTTCGGGGTTGTTGATCGTCTCTTAGCTGTGTTGGTATGAGAAAGTGAAGAAATGGGGTGGGGTTTTGGTTTGGTGGTTGTTTGTGGCGAGATTCTGGTTTGTTTGGCCTGAAAAAAGGGGAGATAAAGGGGGGTTTTGGTAGTGTTTCGCCGGATCCCGGCATGGAGGAAGAAAGGAAGGAGATGGATGTTAGTATTGAACTGGTCCCTGATCTGGAATGATTGGCCAGATAGGTTGTTCCGATTGATTTCACCTAAAGAAAAGATAAAAAAAAAACCCCAGGAAGCTATTGTGATGGTTGTGGACATGAACTTTGGTCATTTAAGCTTTGAAGTTAAATTTTTTTTTAAAAAACAAACTTAATATTTTTGAAGGGTGGGGGTTGGTTGGGGGTAGGGTGTTGTTAGGGGCTGGAGTTTTTAAAAACAAACTTAATTTTTTTTGGGTTTGGG
>NC_028643.1:67412272-67423418 GCF_001406875.1 Solanum pennellii | reverse complement strand
GGGGGGGTCGAGGGTAGGAGTGAAAAATGAAATTTTGAAGTTCAAATTTTTTTTTAAAAAATAAGTTTTAAATTTTTTTTTGGGCGGGGTGGGGGTGGGGGGTCGATAGTTGAAATATTAATAGTGACCCATATATGAAATTTTTGAAAAATTGCTTCTAAAACTAGGCAACAAAAGGTTTTTTGAAAATTTGGAGAAAACTTAGAATACCCATACATGACCCATAGTTTACCCATAAAATACCCATATTTTAATGCGTAAAATATCGGTATAAGCCCAAATATTACCCATATTTAAAATCACTCTTTTAACCCATATTTAATGGGCTATCTGGACGGGTCAGTGAAAAGCGGGGTTAAATTGCCAGTACTAGATATGATTGATGAAAGAAATCGTGAACAACGAAAATTGACAAACTCAATTTTGACCGAACACATGACCTTTGTATAAAAGTGTGGTTGAAATGTAGTGAAAGTCGATCTCGAACTTGCATCTAAAAGGTTCCACGCTGTGTTGTGTCCTTATTGAAGTAGTCCGCACATGTGGCTCCACTGAGAATGCAACTCTGTGATGTTGCTAAGATGAATGGAGAGGATCCATTGGTAGGATATAAATACATGTCTATTGGTAGGACGAATGAAGATGATCCATCAGAAGGATTTGAATGTATGTCTATCGGTAGAACAAATGAAAAAAGAAAGAAAAAATAATGATCCATCGATAGAATTTTGCATGTTTACCCATCGGTAGAACGAATAGAAAAAGATGATCCATTGGTAGGACTTTGCATGTATGTACATCGGTAGAACGAATGAAAAAGATGATCTATCGGTAGAATTTTGCATGTATGTCCATCGGTAGGACGAATGAAAAAGATTATCCATCGGTAGGATGAAAAAAAAGGTGAACCATTGGTAAGATCTGAATGTATGTCCATCGATTGGACGAATGTAAAGATTATCCATCAGTAGGATTTTGAATGTACTTCCATCGGTTGGACAAATGTAAATATCTTTCAATGCAAGTTTCCACCGACTTGCACATCCTTCACCACCGAATAGATGCGACTTAAATGTGAATATCTTTCAACGCGAGTTTTCACCAACTTGCACGTTGAAAAGATAGGGTGCACATCCTTCACCTCTGAATAGATGCGACTTAAATGTAATGTCTGTCAACGCAAGTTTTCACCGACTTGAACGGCGCACATCCTTCACCACCGAATAGATGCGACTTAAATTCAAATATCTTTCAACACAAGTTTTCACCGACTTGAACGTTGAAAAAATATGGTGCACATCCTTCACCACCGAATAGATGCGACTTAAATGCAAATATCTTTCAACACAAGTTTTCACCGACTTGAATGTTGAAAAGATATGGTGCACGTCCTTCACCACTGAATAAATGCGACTTAAATGCAAATATCTTTCAACACAAGTTTCCACCGACTTGAACGTTGAAAAGATATGGTGCACATCCTTCACCACCGAATAGATGCGACTTAAATGCAAATATCTTTAAACGCAAGTTTCCACCGACTTGAACGTTGAAATGATATAGTGCACATCCTTCACCACTGAATAAATGCGACTTAAATGCAAATATCTTTCAACGCAAGTTTTCACTGACTTGAACTTTGAAACGATATGGTGCACATCCTTCACCACCGAATAGATGCGACTTAAATGCAAATATCTTTCAACGCAAGTTTCCACCAACTTAAAGTTTGAAAAGATATGGTGCACATCCTTCACCTCTGAATAGATGCGACTTAAATGCAATGACCTTCTTGGCGAATAAAAAATGCAATGACCCTTTTGGTAAATGAAAAATGCACGACCTTTTTGGTAAATAAAAATATTATGATCCTCTTGGCAAATAAAAAATGCATGACCTTTTTGGTAAATAAAAAATGCATAACATTTTTGGTAAATAAAAATGCAATCGCCCTCTTGGCAAATGAAAAAAGTAATTATCCTTTGTGAAAATGGAAAATGTAATGGCCTTCCCGAAAATAAAAATGCAATTGATAGATACCCAATGATTTTTCACTGTTACTAGGTGGATAACTCGTGTGTCTTGAAAGTTTTATCGCCCCAATGCTTTCATGTGTTCCATGATACTGCTGAAGATTTGCAAGTTGACTTTGAGCTTCAAGAGCTAAAGGATCATTTGAAGTTGACTATCAAGCTTCTCGCAGTATTTATTAGAATTTTTGAGGTCTACCTCAAAAATTATCCCAGTTAAAAATTTTACAAATCTCAAAATGATCTCCAATCTTGACTTGCTGGAGGTAGCACCTTATTATTTCTGTCCCAGTGTTTATTACAAGGAGAAAGAAAAATCGCACTGGCTATATGACCGAGCCGTCGGACGCCTACATATCCCATTGAGCCAGGAATCAGGTCAAATGTAGTTCCAATCCTGTAGATGATGAATACTCCAAAGAATTTGAGTCAAGATCATCAGTAGAAAATGCACATTATGAGCATGATGAAATAGGAAAATAATATTCCATGTGATATTCAAAGCCTATATATAAAAGACATGTCACTTTTGAAAATGGACAACCCCATAAAGTAAAATAGGACTCTCACACATACAAGATTAACCTAATGACACTTTTTACAGTAAACAACTCAAAAAGGCAATTTCTTTTTTTTTTAATTTATTTTTTATAAAAAAAATGGAAAGACTCTAAAAAAAGGTTTAAAATATTAAAGAGTGAGTGTTTGCTCACTGTTTTTTTTTTCGTTTCTTTTTGAAAAATAAAGAATGTGATGAGACAGTCATTGACTACAATTAGTACCAACATTTAGGATTGCAGGTAAATATCTCGTCCTCTTTTCCCTCTCTTTTTCTAATTAAGATTAAATTCAAGGTAATTCCTACAGTTTCAAGTGTTACCTCAAAAATACTTAAGGATCAACAAGATTCGTTCATCCTACTTCAAACACAGGTTTTGAATTGTACCTCATGTTTCAAGTGCCCTCACGACAAAGACTGGTCCTATTTCACACATATTTGAAATATTTGATTTTAGGACATTTTTTTAAAGTACACTCACACTCACAAGAATGTTCAATGCATACAATTGTGATATCATATGCTTGGCCCTTATGTAAATATCGACTAATGTGAGAACATTTGAAATGAGATCATATAGGGCTTGTCAATTGGCTTATAACGTAGGCTTAGAGATGTGTAAGATATTTATTTGAATAAGCGTGACTTAATTCCTCCTTGAGCGACACACTGAGTTTGTACTTTTGACAATTGATATGCCTTTGGCGTCAGACCCTCTTGATTGTCCTACTTTTTTTTTACTTCTTTTGAATTCTCATTTTTTGGAGCTTTTCTCTTCTTTTTTTTCCCGTTTGTTTCGACTTTTTGAGTCCTTATTTCTTGGAGTTTTCTTTTATTTCACCCTTTTCTTATGATTTTTTCTCCTCTTTTCTTGGAGTGTTTTCCTTTCCACCATTCATTGATCTTGTAAGGGTGTTATTGTCTTTCTTATTTCTTTCAAAAAAAAATTTCTTTCTTTCTTTTTTCTCTAGAAGTCGTTTGCTTCCTTGACTTTGGGAGACTCGGTATCTTTGCTTTTGGAAATTTCAAACACGAATATTCTTTTATAATTTGCACATTCTTGGTGCACTCAAGAAGGTTGGGCCAAGAGAGGATAGTGCATGTAAGTACTCAAAAGGATAGTGGTTAAGATATGGTTGTCAAAAGAAAGGTTTCAGGCTCAAAGTGGGAAAAATAGGGATTAATGTCATTTGGTAGGCTTAGAAAGGCACAATCGGGTCAAGGAAGGCCTACACTCTTTTCGTAAACCAAACATTACTCAGGATTTCGCCTCGAAAAATATTCAGGCCAAGTTCTAGATCAATAGTGTGATTCAATTGAATTTTGATCTAAAAGCTCTCCACACCATGCACATGAAACCATGATGTTGTTTTTATTCTTATCTTGATTACGTGCAAGAGAATTTTCAAGCATCACAAAATTACAGATCAGAGATACCACAAGAATCTATAGCTTACCACAAAGTCAGTCTTTTCCATCATATCGAATATATTTACATGCTCTTAACTGCATTGGTCCCAACCGAGCTGAAGACATGACTTACATTATGTACAAGCTATTTCATATTTTAAAAGAATGATTACCTAACCCGAGAAGGGTTGCCTACGTATCTCATTAAGATGAGAATTAGGTGTTCGTAGTTCATGCATATATTACTTTGAAAATATTAACAAACTATTTACTTTTTTTTTTTGAAATTTGAAAGAATAAACACCGAACCCAAGAAGGGTTGACTACATATCTCACCGAGATGATAATCAGGTTCGCATAGTTCGTTCAGATATGACTTGGAAAATATGCACAAACTATTGTATTTTATTTTTTTACTTTTGAAAAAATAATATCGAACCCAAGAAGGGTTGCCTACGTATCTCACGTGAAAATATGTCTTTGAAATATGCACAAACTATTTTTTTTACTTTTTCTTTTTTTTTTAATTCAAAAGAATGAATACCGAACTCAAAATGGGCTACCTACGTATCTCATCAAAATGAGAATCAGGTTCGCGTGGTTCGTGCAAATATGTCTTTTTTACTTTTTTTTTATTAAAAAAAATAAATACCGAACCCAAAAAGGGCTACCTACGTATCTCACCAAAATGAGAATCAGGTACGCGTAGTTCGTGCAGATAAGTCATATAATAATTTTAAAATTTAGACAAACTCGAAGCGATTATTTGTATCCTCTTAACTGTCGATCTTTGTATTGCCTGTTGAATGTGGTTTATCATCATTTTTTTTTCTTTTTACAGAAACAACTTGTTGTATTCTTTTCTGAATGTCTCTTGAATTGTGTCTTCTCCCAATTATTCACGAAAATTATGCCTGGTTATGACCATCCCCGACTGTCGTCGGGGACGATTTTCCTACAAAAATATGAGAAGTATGTGAGTGGAGGACCGTCATGCAAAATAATAATAATAATAATAATAATAATAATAATAAATGAATGAATGAATGAGTGCGATCTTATAGTCAAATACTCCCCTGATTTATCATTTTGACTTGATACTAATGTCTTATGAAATACAAGGACTCGAGTTTCATTAGTCCTCTTGTCTCTTTCAACTTCAGATGAACAATGATTTTCGAATTTAACATAAATCAACCTTTCTCGTTAAGAATAGCAACTCAAAAGGTAAGAGTGTTAGTTCTCGTTCATAATGGATAATGCAAAATATCACATAAATAATGAATTAAACACGTAAGCACTATTTTAATTAAAGACAAATTGAATTATATCATATAACATACAAACAATTATTGTGCGTCCTATACAAATATGTGACCTTTTTGTGCCAAGGGTAGATTTATCGATCTGAAGGATGAATTACGTCATTTGACAACTTTCCATTGTCCCCCAAGATACTTAGTATAATTTTACGAATAATTTCAAATAGGATTACAAAATAAGGGGGAAAAAAGGATATAAATAATCAGTCTCACGCAGGGAAACAATCATAAAAACTAAGCCTTTGTGGAAGGTTTTCTCTCTTTAACTTATTGTTATCTCCAAACGACAATACATGTGGATAAAATGGTAACTGGACCCTTCTTCAACTCGAATAAACTATTAAGCTTCCTACTCCGAGTGACAATGATTTGTCAAATGACGTATAAATCCTTCAAATTTTAAACACATACACATAATTTATCTTTTATTGACCAATAGGCCAAAGAGACACAAGATGGGCCTCTAATGGGCCCAACATGCCTTGTGTGTTGGGTCGACTTAGTTTGAAATGCGCTAGAATTCGGGATTTGATTTAGCTCTACACTAGATCACCAAAAGTGGCTTTTGATGGAATTCAAGCGTACAACTTAGGCTGGAATTCACGACAACTATTGGACACATGACAAACCAATAAATTGTCGATCATTTCCAAAGGGTTGAGTATAAAAAGTCCGATTGCGGTTCTGCAAAACCATCCTTTAATATACTATACATACAAGAGAAAATGCCATTAAATGCAATAAAAGTATACATACAATAAAGTGAATAATGAATGAACAACAAGTATAATATACAAATTATCGATAAAATATACAATATACAAGTTATAACACAATAAAAGAAAATGCTCCTCGATTTGAAAATAATGAATTCATATTATTTAGAACCTCCAACTCCCCAGTGGAGTCGTCATTCTGTTTACATCCCTACTCTATACAAATAGGGCGAAACACCGTGGTGACTCGAAAAATAATCAATTAAGTCGATTTAAGAAGAATTCAAAAAATAAATGAATTTTACAGGAGTCGCCACCTATTTTAGGAAAACTACGAAACCAATTAAAGTAATCTACGAAATCATTAGTTCTAGGTAAGGGGTTCAAGTGATTTCGAAAGGAAGGTGTTAAGCACCCTTCGAAATCCACAAATATGGGTCCCGACTGAATTCATTTTTTCAAAATTAAGGAGGAAATAAAGCTATAAACAAGTACAATAGGCATGCAATATACACAAATAATAAAATAAACAATAATAAGAAACGGACTAAGTTTGCCTATCGCCAATTATATACAGAATAATAAATAAAATTACAATTCGAATTTTATTCGAATAGATTCGATGGAAAGCAACTCGGTGTACCAGTAAAGACACTTAGTAAAAGAATTAGTACTAAATAAATAAAAACAAAAACGAATAACTCAAATAATACTTAAAAATAAAAACTCGTGTTATTAACATGGAAGGCCTTGCAAATCGACGATCATTTCTTCATCTGCCAATTTAAACAAATAAAATATATATTTAAACTAAATTTCCGTCTTTTAAAATGTGGAGTCCTCCAAAACTGACGGAGAGATTTTCTCATTGGCCAATTTTAATCAAATAAAATATATAAACTTAAATTAAATTTCCGGTTTTTAAAATGGGAAGGCCTCCAAAACTGACGGAGAGTTTCATTATTGGCCAATTTTAATCAAATAAAATATATAAACTGAAATTAAATTTCCTTCTTTTAAAATGGAAAGACCTCCAAAACCGACGGAGAGTTTCTTCATTGGCCATTTAACTTGTCCTGTTTTCCAACAGAATAAAGTAACCCAAAACAAATTAATTTTAACAATTCTTGAGTGGTCATGATGAACAAATCACCAAAATCAACTTAAACAAAACAATTAAAATTAGAACAACAATAAAACGAATTAAGCAAACAAATAAAAAATGTATGTAAATGAAGTAGAAGCAAACAAATAATAATAACAAACAAAACCCAACTAAATAAAACAATAACTATTATTTTTTCTAAAAGGAATTCCAGCAATTACACCCTAAACACTTGGAAAAAATAGTGAGAAGAAGTTATCCAAATACGTAATGCTAATAACACAATAAATAATAAATAGAATAACCAATAATAATCATAAATTAACATGAAATTAACAAAAAAATACTATGTAAAATAAATAAATAATTTTTTAATAAAAAACATTGCAACACCACCACCATAAAATAACAATAACCACATTAAAATATAGCACACTATAAGAACATTCCTAGAAGTGCGTATAATTAATTCAAATGATACCAACAAAATAGAGCAATATGAATAAATGAAAAAAACTAAAAGATTCTTAATTTTAAAACAATAAAGAACAACCATAGTAGCAATAATGATGATAACAACCAAAATGATAATTGTATATTAAACGTAAAAGTAAGTAAAATAAGAAAAAAAAATAGAAAACTAATAATAAATCAACGGAAGCCATAACATTTATCAAAAACAATAACTTAATAATTTAGCGTTCTCTAAGCTAAACACAATAAAAATGAATATATATAAAAATCACCATCACTAAAAGATGTAAACTCACTAGGAAATAATACTAAAATCAGCCACAATAATTTTAAATTAGTAATGACTAAATTATGAAAATGGTAAACGAAATAAACAAATATTAAAAGAAAATCCACAAACAAAATTTATCGGAAAAGATGAACTTTATTAAATGCCTAGAGAACATAAAAATGGAGGCCGGAGTTGGCACCTACCCAAAATTTTAATTACTTTCAAATACAAAATTGACAAAATAAAAAAATTGAATAATATGCAATCATTAAAAAGAAAAAAATAGCAATCAAAATTGAGTTATGGAATAATTTTTTAATTATTTTTTAGCAAAAACTAAATAAATAAAATGTCACAAGAGGGTGAATAAAGCAACAAAATTATCAATAAAATTACATTATATATCGTCAAAACATTACTGAAAAGATTTTTATCATTTGCTAAGTGTGATTAATGAGTAATAAAATCTAACATGGAAATAAAAGAAGAATACTTCTAACACCAAGTAATTAATGGCTAAAAAAAGAAACAATAATAAATTATGCGTAATACAATCTGGAAGTATCAAAACAATTAAGCGAGAAAACAATAAAACTATGGAAAAATAACTTAAATACACAACTATAAATTTTATATTCTCTAATTTTCCCTTCTTTTTTTAAATATTACATAATTCCCTTTTTTTTAATTTTAGTGTAGTTTATAGATACATTACATTCTCTCTCCTATAATACACAATTACCCATTTTAATGCCTATTTTTTCTCCATTAAAACACTCAACCTTTTAAATCAGTTTTTGGATTTTGAATTTTCTCCATTTAAACACTCAACCTTTTAAATCAGTTTTTTGATTTTGAATTATTAATTTTAAATTAATTTTAAATAAAAGACCCAATTTTGAAATTTTGAATTTCAAAATTCAAAAATTTTGAAATTTCAAAAATCAGGACAACTTCTCTTAACTTCTCCCGTTTTGTTCTTACTCCATCAAGTTTCAGTTCTTTTTTTTCCATAATCATCTTCCTTCTCTTAAAGATTACTTACTCCGCCATTGCAACTTCAACGTAAACCCACATGCTTAACAACTCCCAAAAATAAATTTAAGGGAGTTTTTGCAAATACTAATTTTGTCGGGACAAAATGTAATTATTGAATTATACTATGAGATTCCTTAAATTTTTACTAAAACTATAGCTAAAACAAAAGCAAGAATAGGACAGTTCAAAATAAAATAGAAGAGCACAAAACGCCGAGTATGAGACCCAAATTGCTTCAATCAAACAGTAACAGTGATAATATTTGTCAAACAGTAACACCAATAACTGAAAATATCCAAAAATATATGAAAACAAAATACAATAGAAAAGAGGTTACCGGAGGCAAGCTTTTACAACTAGATTCCGCCTATTTCGATGTAATAGTGGTGGTTGTTGGATTGTTTGGAGTTAGCCGGAGCTTGGAGCTTTGGGATTTACCAATTTACTCCTGCTATTGTTGTCGTCTGGTGGTTGTATGATTGAAAAACGTGTTCCTTCGCCGAAAATAACATTTTTTGGTTGCTTTGGGGTTGTTGATCGTCTCTTAGCTGTATTGGTATGAGAAAGTGAAGAAATGGGGTGGGGTTTTGGTTTGGTGGTTGTTTGTGGCGAGATTCTGATTTGTTTGGCTTGAAAAAAGGGGAGAAACAAAGGGGGATTTTGGTGGTGTTTCGTCGGATTCCGGCATGAAAGAAGAGAGGAAGGAGATGGATGTTAGTATTGAACTGGTCCCTGATCTGGAATGACTGGCCGGATAGCTTATTCCGGTGGATTTCACCTGAAGAAAAAATCAAAGGAATCACCAGGAAGCTATTGTGATGGTGGTGGATATGAACTTTGGTCATTTACCGAAGCTTCTTGAACTCCGGAAAAGGCAAAGAACAAATAAAAGATATTTAGAAAAATCCCAAAATCTGAAAACTACACTTCCAATTTAATAATTATCCACCCCTCCTATTTTTGACCTAATATAAATCTAAATAGAAAAAAAATGCAATGGGCCCAAACGTGTGGATTTGGAATTGTGACCCAAAATTATTATAAATCTCCGTATGCAAATTCACCTTTAATATTTAAATAATTATTTAGATTGTGTAAAATATAAAAACAAATATAACGAATAAAATGAATATATATATATATATATATATATATATATATATATATATTGAATAAAAANNTATATATATATATATATATATAATAATAAACGTGACTAATGACATGAATTTAGCGAAAATAATGATTTAATAAAAATAAAAACAAATATTTGAATGTATTCAATCGGCTATGAGAAAAATGTAATTAAGATTAACTAATAAAAAATCCTATATTTTGACAAATAAGAATAGTTATCGATAAACTTATTCAAATTATAAAAAATATATATTTTGAACTATTAAATAAATAAACTTAAAAACTACGAATTTTGAAAATGTTAGGCCAAAATTGGGTGTAAACATACGTTCCTAGAACACAGGGGATTCAATCTCAACTTTCGTTTATGATGATATGACAATTAACTTGCCTTTCTAACAAGTCGTACAAGAAAATACACCATTTAAAAGAATTTTTAGGTTCTTCCATGGATGTCTATTTTAATTATCCATAATTCATCTAAACATCATAGACTATGATGTCCCAGACAATCATGTCAAATTAAGAAACTATTGGAATTAGTAAATTTCTTATTTATCATAGAATGTGTCTCAATTGCACTAATTCTTGTTTAATACGAGCCTGAAAATAAAGTATGAAATTTTTCTATAATACATGCCTTCTTAGAGACATTCTTGGTGATACTACATCATTGACCAAAGGTTGCAATTTTTTCCATGCCTAGCATGGTGACTTACACCTCATCCCTTTTAAACAATGGATCTATATTTTTACATTTATCAAAAGTTCTCATTCTTCATGAATAAAACACAAACATGTGAGCATATCAAATTATGATAACTTTAGTACCTCATTCCATATTTATGTGCATTATTCAATCACTTGTCTTGTTTCAGACATATTATGCAACACTACTACAACATTCACTTTAGTAATGGAGAAAATTCATAAATTTCATGACTTCTGTCACGACCCAAAACCGAGCCGCGACTGGCACCCACACTTACCCTCCTATGTGAGCGAACCAACCAATCTAAACCTTAACATTTCAATTTAATATCAACAGAAAGTAATGCGGAAGACTTAAACTCATTAATAAAAA